>NC_041407.2:33194691-33494691 GCF_900747795.2 Erpetoichthys calabaricus
ACGCTTTGGCTCAGCACAGCCCCCAGGCCTGTGTCCGAAGCGTCCGTCTGGAGTATAAAAGGTAGTGTAAAGTTTGGTGCTTTCAATATGGGTGCTGACGTAAGGGCCTGTTACAGGTCACAAAATGCAGCGGCAGTCTTATCTGTCCATACCACGTAGATTGGGGCCTTCTTCTTTGTAAGGTCTGTCAAGGGTGCTGCTCTTTCGGAGAACCGGGGTACAAACCGGCGGTAGTACCCAGCTAACCCGAGAAAAGCCTGCACCTGTCTCTTGGTATTCGGACGGGGCCAGTTTAATATGGCATCAACTTTGGAACACTGTGGTTTGACGGTACCACGACCCACCAGGTAGCCCAAATATTTAGCTTCTCTTAATCCAAAAAAACATTTCCTTGGGTTAATTAGAAGCCCGGCTTCCGCCAATGTCCGCAGTACCGTTTCCACCTGCCGCACATGATCCTTCCATGTGCTGGAATGAATGACTACGTCATCCAAATAGGCAGCACTAAACGCGTTATGGGGCCGGAGCACTCTGTTCACTAGACGCTGAAAAGTTGCCGGTGCCCCATGTAACCCGAATGGGAGGACCGTGTACTGCCAGTGCCCACTAGGGGTGCTAAACGCGGTCTTAGCCTTCGCGGAGTCCGTTAAAGGAACCTGCCAGTACCCCTTTGTCATGTCAAGTGTGGTCAAAAACTTCGCTTGTCCAAGTCTCTCGAGGAGGTCGTCCACGCGAGGCATTGGGTAGGCGTCAAATTGGGAGACTTGATTCAGTCGACGGAAGTCATTGCAAAACCTACAACTTCCGTCTGGCTTACTGACTAAGACAATCGGACTGGACCAGGGACTATAACTTTCCTCAATCACACCTAGTTCCAGCATTGGGTTGGTCTCAAGCTCCACTTCTGCCTTCTTTGCTTCGGGAAGACGATATGGGCGTTCTCGTACAACAACTCCGGGTTCTGTCACGATGTCGTGCGCAATCAGAGAGGTCCTACCGGGTTGCTCACTAACTACCTCCGGAACGGACAAGATAGCTGACTCAAGCTCCTGTCTCTGTTTAGCATTCAAGTCAGGACCGAAGTTAAGACTGGTACCTTGAGCAAAGAAAGAGCGGGGCTGAGCGGAGGAGGGATCCGAGTCCCTTTCCTTCCACGGCTTCAGCAAGTTGACATGATACACCCGCTCGCTCTGTCGACGATTGGGCTGTTTCACCAAATAGTCGATGAGCCCTTTCTTCTCCTTAACTTCGTACGGCCCTTGCCAATGGTCAAGCAACTTCGAATGCGAGGTAGGGACCAACACCATGACGCGGTCCCCCGGTTGGAACTCCCGGAGGACCGTGCCACGATCATAATGGTGGGCCTGTGCTGCTTGCGCTTCCTCCATGTGACTTTTTAAAATAGGTCGAATTTTTCCGAATCGATCGCGTAACTGCGCGATGTATTCTAATGCATTGACAGAAGGAAGAGCCTCTCCTTCCCATCCTTCTTTTAATAGATCCAATGACCCTCGGGGTTGTCGTCCATACAACAATTCAAAGGGTGAGAACCCCGTAGAGGCTTGTGGGACTTCCCAGTAAGCAAAGAGCACGAGGGGGAAGGAGCTGATCCCAGTTCCTCCCGTCCGCGCTGACCACCTTGCGCAGCATTTGCTTGAGAGTTTGGTTGAACCTCTCAACAAGACCGTCGATTTGAGGATGATACACCGCGGTCCTTAAGTGCTTTATTTTGAGTAACTTGGCCGTTTCCTTGAACGTCTCCGAGGTAAAGGGTGTCCCTTGATCTGTAAGGATTTCTCTAGGGATCCCGACACGTGCAAATACACCCACTAGTTCCCGAGCGATTGCTTTTGTAGTGGCAGAGCGCGACGGAACTGCCTCTGGATATCGTGTAGCGTAATCCATGAGGACTAATATATATTTAAATCCTCGGGCTGAGGGCTCCAGAGGTCCTACTATATCGACCCCAATACGCTCAAAGGGGACATCAATCAGGGGAAGGGGAACGAGAGGAGCGCGGTCCCTCATAGGAATTTGCCGCAATTGACATTCTGGGCAAGAAATACAAAAACGGCGAACCTCCTCATTTATTCCCAGCCAATAAAATCTGAGCTTAATCCGCTCCAGAGTTTTTTCGGTGCCTAGATGGCCTCCCAGGAGATGGGTGTGTGCCAACTCACAAACAGCTTTCGCACCCCGCCCTCATGATCAGCTATTCGATATAACAGATCGTTGTCAAGTACGAAGTGAGGGCTGCGAGGCATGGGCAGATGAGTGCGTTGGCCATTGGCTATCACGACTGCATTTTTAGCAAACTTCAGGGAGTCGTCATTCCATTGCTCTCTCCTGAAAGATGCCGGTGTTTTATTAAATTGGAAGTGTAAGTCGGAGAGAGGGTTCGGTCTGACCTCAAGGGGCGGGGAGTCGTCCCAGCTCGTCGAGGCCCGGGTTGATGACGTATCTATGTGCGATGGCCCAGGAAGCTCCCCGTCCTCCTCAGAGTCTTCCGTATCTCTTTCCCCCGGCAAGATACACGGCGTGGAAACAGCCTCAGAGGGATTCGTTTCTTCTATTACTAGGCCTACAGAGTTACGAGGAGTGGATATTAGTACACCGCATTTATTGTCACACCAGTCTTGCCCTAGTATTACCGGAAAAGGTGGGTAAGGGTGAACCGCTATGGGGATCTTTCTCACTGCTTGTTCAAAGCTGATGACACACAGGGCGGTTTTATATGACTGTGTTTCGCCGTGTATACACTGAATACTGATCTTTTTTCTCGTTCTCTGTCGCGGTAGCATATAACGAAAATCAACAATGGTCATGTTGCTGCCGGTATTCAAAAGTGCTGTAACTCTAAAGCCATTGAGTATTACCACCCTCGTATGCCCATTACCCAGGGGGTTCGTAAGTGCACACAACCATCCTCCCTCCTTCCACTCGCATTCTCCCGTGCGAGCGGCCCACCCTGTGCCCCGGGGACATCGGAACAGGCTTCGGGTTATATGGAAGGGACTTATATAGTGGGACATAATCCCTACGGAGTCCACTAGAGGACCGTTCTGCTCTCACCGATTGTGAGGCTGGTTTAGTTCTTATTTGAGCTATGAGCTCATCCATAGAATGGAAGTCTCCCCAGACCGGCCGGGCAAAGTTCTTGGGAAGACCTTGTAGCAAAATAAAGCAGGATACCTGCTGCATAATTTGCTGGGTGTTTAATTCAAAGGGCCTCAGCCATTGAGCCACTGTTTCCCAGAGAGCATAAGCTTGCTCCCGGGCTGATCTCTCTGGATCATATTCCCATGTCTGTAGTATTTTTACCTGCTGGTCTGGGGATAGCCCATGTGTCTTTAGGACCTTGGTCCCGACGGGTGGCCCAGTCCTCTTTTCTGAGAGAACATAGTAAGCCCTTTTCGTTTTCCCCCAGGGACCAGCCCACGTCGGTGGGTCTCCTCCACATTCTCCCTGTGTAGGATTAGGGGCTCATTATCCCTTGGTGGGAGCGAAGCCTGCACCGTGCCACTCCGGACCGCTGAGCACGCCACCCACCCGGAAACACGGCCCCGGTACTCTCCTACCTGAGTACTTTTAAGGTTCCTTCCCGGTTTCTTCTGGGAAAGCTGCATCCTGCCGACTATGCCACTGTAACAAGAATGAGTCGGAGACATCACAAAGGTTTGGGGCAGCCACCCGTATATTATGCTTGGCTGCAATCGCTCTTTTTAAGTACACGATGTGACTCGTTCAGAGTCCAAAACAGAACTGCCTGTACTGAGGCAAGATGGCAGTTTTAAAGGCCCAGAAGGGAAATGACGTCTTCGTTGCAGGAAGTGGGAGTGGTATCCTGGTGTTCGGAAGTGACGTCATCCTCGGGGCCGTCCAGAGGCGGGATTTCCCGGGACAGGTCTGCAAGGGACTGAGAGAGATAGTCAGTACACTCCGCCGCCCCCTGGCCTGGCATAGAATTACAAGTGTCTAGGCCCTTCAGCTGTTTCCCATGCGCACGTGTGTGACAATACATATACATATTTACATATTTACATATATATATATACATATCTACATATATATACACATATATATACATATCTACATATATATATAGACATACATATATACATACATATATATATATATCTATCTATATATATATATATATATATATATATATATATATATATATATACAGTGATTCCTCGCTATATCGCGCTTCGCCTTTCGCGGCTTCACTCCATCGCGGATTTTATATGTAAGCATATTTAAATATATATCGCGGATTTTTCGCTGCTTCGCGGGTTTCTGCGGACAATGGGTCTTTTAATTTCTGGTACATGCTTCCTCAGTTGGTTTGCCCAGTTGATTTCATACAAGGGACGCTATTGGCAGATGGCTGAGAAGCTACCCAGCTTACTTTCTCTCTGTCTCTCTTGCGCTGACGTAGAGGGGTGTGAGCAGGGGGGCTGTTCGCACACCTAGACGATAGGGCGTTGCTACCTTCTGTGTGCAGCTGCTTCCTGAAGGACATGCTGCACGGTGCATACTTAAAAGCTCGAAGGGCACGTATTGATTTTTGCTTGAAAAACAAACTCTCTCTCTCTCTCTCTTTGTCTGCTCCTGACGGAGGGGGTGTGAGCTGCCGCCTTCAACAGCTTTGTGCCGCGGTGCTTCGCATACTTAAAAGGCAAACAGCCATATTGACTTGTTTGCTTTTGTCTCTCTCTATCTCTGTGACATGATCTGCTCCTGACAAGCACTCCTTTGAAGAGGAAGATATGTTTGCATTCTTTTAATTGTGAGACGGAACTGTGATCTCTGTCTTGTCATGGAGCACAGTTTAAACTTTTGAAAAAGAGACAAATGTTTCTTTGCAGTGTTTGAATAACGTTCCTGTCTCTCTACAACCTCCTGTGTTTCTGCGCAAATCTGTGACCCAAGCATGACAATATAAAAATAACCATATAAACATATGGTTTCTACTTATTTTCTTATTTCGCGGGTGGCTCTGGAACGCAACCCCCGCGATGGAGGAGGGATTACTGTATATATATATATATATATATATATATATATATATATATATATATATATATATATATATATATATATATTTCTATATCTAAATCCCCGCGAAGTACTGCTTTTAAATTTTTATTAAGAAGAAAAGAAAACCTTTTTAAATTGAGGGAAAATATACCAATAACAATTTGTTAAGGATCTGTTTTTTTGTTAAGCTGCCTTTACACAGCCTCTCTGCTGTTTTATAAACGAACGCCATATAAGGCCTTCCTTTTTCCTTGCTTCGCCAAGGAAGGAGCCTTTTTATTTAATCCACGGGTTCTTCACTTTTTTTTTTTCTTTTTTTACGATTGTTAAAGTTCTGTTTGTATATCACGTTGTCAGTTCAGCACTCCGGTGGTAATATGACAAAGCCGTGCAAGCTTACTGTTAAGAATGCAACATATAGTTGTACAGAAGAAAGCAATCTTGCCTCAAATCAATGGCAACCTTTTGTAGGTCTATGAACTTAATTTAAACTTTAGGTTTACACGGTGCTTTGTTTCCGAAGTACCTGCACTCATGAATATGTCTGTATGCGTCAGTCGCGCAAATCCCCGCGCTTCGCACCAGCAAAGTACTGCTTTTAAATTTTTATTAAGAAGAAAAGAAAACCTTTTTAAATTGAGGGAAAATATACCAATAACAATTTGTTAAGGATCTGTTTTTTTTGTGAAGCTGCCTTCACACAGCCTCTCCGCTGTTTTATAAATGAACGCCATATAAGGTCTTCTTTATTCGTTGCTTCACCAATGGAAGCAGCCTTTTTATTTAATCCACGGGTTGTCCGCTGTTTTTTTGTTCGTTTATTACGATTGTTATAGTTCTGTTTGTATACCACATTGTCAGTTCAGCACTCCAGTTGTAATATGACCAAGCTGTGCAAGCACACTCTTGAGAATGCAACGTATAGTTGTACAGGAGAAAAGCAATCTTGCCTCAAATCAATGGCAACCTTTTGTAGGTCTATGAACTTAATTTAAATTTTAGGTTTACACGGTGCTTTGTTTCCGACGTGCTGCGTTCAGTCAGTTCACGTGAGCCGCTGTCTTTTGTGATGTTGCGATGTCCACGGCTTTATTTAATGTTAGCTAAGACCCGGCACTTAAAAGTTTCTCGCTACAGCAATTTTTAATCTGTTACAAAGTCATCCAAAGTCTCGTTTATACCTCGTGTCTTCTCATTAAACTTGTATCTCGCGAATATGGTATTGCAAACGGCAGCGGGAGCGTTTCTCATTAAACATGTATCTCGCGAATATGGTATTGCAAACGGCAGCGGTAGCGTTTCTATAAACTTAATTTAAACTTATGTTTTACACCGTGCTTTGTTTCCGCAGTATCGAAGTGATCACTCGTGCTGCATTCAGTCAGTTCACGTGAGCCGCTCTCTTGTGCCTTCTCAATTGTGTAATGAATGTTTTCTTCAGTGCTCTTTGGGGCTCTTCCTTGTATTCAGTTCACGTGATTACGTAGGAGGCGTGATGACGCGATACGCGACTCTGCCTCCTCCATTACAGTATATGGACAAAAAATAGGTTCCAGTTATGACCATTACGCGTAGAATTTCGAAATGAAACCTGCCTAACTTTTGTAAGTAAGCTGTAAGGAATGAGCCTGCCAAATATCAGCCTTCCACCTACACAGGAAGTTGGAGAATTAGTGATGAGTGAGTGAGTGAGTGAGGGCTTTGCCTTTTATTATATTAGTATAGATTTTAGAGAACTGTTATTCCATTGTTTCCTTTTAAAAGAAAATCGGTATGTTTCTAAAATGAAAATGCAACTCTGAGAATAGATAAGATGTGACCTCACAGGGCAGAGTTTCAGTTAACAATTTTCCTATCGAGACATTCGTATTTGATGGTGTGACATCACCCTGTTCACAGTAGGTGACCATGTGATCAATTTCTGATTACACAGTGTTCAGACAGAGTATTTCTGTGTACTGCCAGGCCCAACGATTCATCAGTGGTGTTACATACTTGCCTGTGTTTATTTTGTGACCAGCTATACCTCAATATGACAGGGTAGGGTGGACTGTGCATAACAGCCATCTGAATACATCGAACGATACCCAAACATGTGATGATACAAGAGGCAGACTTATACTCATGGGTTTTCCCATAAATGCAAGTTAGACTGGCCTTTCCTATTTTCCTTCTGTCATGGAGACACATAGCAGACAACAATAGAAATGTTGCTCCCGGATTCAATAAGTGCAGTGATTTTTGTGTCTGTTGAATATAATTACTCCCATAGAAGAAAAACAAAGGGGATTAGCAACTAACAGTACATTCCTTCATGCACCCAGCTTCAATCTATCAGCTCATTGAGATGTGGGCAGTTAGGAATGTGTCCCACCTCCCTTCACTTCAAATAGTGGAGGAGAGGTGAAGACTTCTGCTTTGGCCTTGTGGTGGGTTCTCCTTTGGGGTGACTGGACTTTGTTTTAGGTACAAGACCCATCCAAGATTTTTGGTGATCATTAAACTGCTCCAATTACTCAACTTGCAAAGCAGTCCTGTGTCGCTCTACGGTCTTAATGAGTGAATTCATGTTATCCCAGCTGCGCCGTTGGATCTGCTGGTGCGAGAGTTTCAGGGAAGGCATTAATCAGGTAATCATAAGCAACCACCTTCATACACTTCTTCGTGCTATTGGCTCTGGGTTTGCACTGTTGCTCGAGTTTGCCCCATAGCCCGTAGGTTTGAGAGCATTCTGCATTGAATTGACATTCCTTGCATTGCCTTGCCTGTTGGTACACAGAAATGCCTTACCAGGCGAATAATTCAGTCTTGAGCGTGTCATAGTCACTGGTGGCTTGCTCATTGAGGTCATAATAAGTCCTCTGAGCTTCATCCATTCAAAAACGACACCAGCAAGTTGACCAATTCTGCATGCTCCCAGTGATGCCAGGTTGCAGTGCACTCAAAAATCAAAACACGAACTACAATATTGTCTCAAGTTTGTAACAGCACAAGTACCTGTGACGGTGCTAATGCTTGTTCATCTCATAGTGCCACGCTGACCTGTTTATGTGCCTCTGCCTCAGTGAGCTGGGTACGATGGTGTCCTACCTGGACCCTTAATGTCTGCATCTCCTCAGTCAAGGCAGCCACTAACACTGTTAGGTCCACTAGTTTAGTCATATCTCCTGTGCAAAATCCCACAGACTATGCCACTGTATAAATAACAAAAATAGAGATTGTAAAAAGTTGTGGGCACCACAGGTGACCCCATATTATTGATGAAAAAAACAACAAAAACAAATAACACGTAGTTCAAACAAAACATCTTTTCAGATTGGAGTCCTCAGTTGACTGCCTCCAGATCTCTTGATGGCAGTGGAGCTGGTAATGAGGCAGTGCAAGTGGAAGGGGCGAGTCCAGGAGACCGGAAAGTGAAAGTGACTTTAGAGTTCCTTTGGAGAGGTAATTACCGTAGATACAGTGCCTTCCCGGGGATATATAATTAATAATAATTCTTTGCATTTATATAGCGCTTTTCTCACTACTCAAAGCGCTCAGCAATTGGAGGTTAATGACCTTGCTGAAGGGCCCAACAGAGCAGAGTCCCTATTGGCATTTACGGGATTCGAACCGGCAACCTTCCGATTGCCAGTGCAGATCCCTAGCCTCAGAGCCACCACTCCACCTCCAGGACACAGCACCTCCCCCTGAAATTACCATCATCAGAGCCCTTAAGCTGTCCCCTATGCGTACATGTGTGACAGTATCACTATATATATATATACAGTATATATAGTGATACTGTCACACATGTACGCATAGGGGACAGCTTAAGGGCTCTGATGATGGTAATTTCAGGGGGAGGTGCTGTGTCCTAATGGCTTTTCTCTTCCTCCATCTGTATACTGGAAGATTGATGGTTATAGCACCACTGACGTTACTTCCGGTGTTCATCCACTTTGACCTGCCTCTTCCTGCCTAAAGCATTTTAAGACCGGAAGATCCACCATCATGAGTCAGTTCAATAGTGAACTCATATCTGGAAAGATGTCTTCACAATTATTATATGTTCTTTGTTTTATCAACTTTAATTATGCATGGTCACCAGGGTGTTTATTTGAAGCTCATTTAATAAATAAATAAATAGATAGGTAGGTAGATAAATAAATATATATGCACATACACACTGTGGTCTGAACATACACCAGAATGACTAAAAAGGAAGAAAAAGCAAAGTCAACTTCCGACTTGAAAGTTCCAGTCACATTGAGGCATAAGGTGTATTGCTGTAGGAATGAAGGAGCCTCAGTAACACCTGACATACTTCTGCTGAAAGATTTGTCAATTTCACTTTGGTAAATGTTCCCAATAACTTGCCTCACCAAAAGAATGGGAAAAAAAATCTGTCTGGACCTTAAACCAAAACCAAAAAATCTTACAAATACAGGTAAATTAAAACCTTGTACTTTCTTTTCTTAAAATATAAAAACAACAAAGCAAAATATTATGTGGGAAACTAAGAATTATTACCCATTAAAGTGGCCCTTGGCTTGAAGGTACAGAGGTTTGTTATTTATACTGATCATAAATATCCTATGTATCTAAAGACATCTAAGACACTACTGTAAATGTTAAACAAGCTTTCTAAGCATTATTTTTGGACATTTTAATTTTGTTTTTTTCTTATAGAAACTAATACACTGTCTTGTTAATTTAATGAAATTTAATGCATCCAAGAACCAGAAAACATAATCACTTAAGAGAGATGTCTGACTAGCAAATAGGGTTACACTTCTTGCTTTAAAACTGTTTAAACTGTTTATAACTGTTCTTAGTTAAGAAGATAAGAAGATGAAAGAAGTCTTATCACCTTAACCAAGGACAGTTTTAAACAATTTGCCAAAACACTGGGGGGGGTTGATGTACCAATAAATCCATAAGTCAAATCCCCAGCACTCTATTGACTCAGTAGGTTAAAGCCTTTTACCACCCAAAATGATTTCCACTGATACTTTAAATTAAAGTTTGTTTGCAATTAATATTCCAGACTTAAAAGATAATTTTTATTAAATTATGTCTTCATTTCAGGTAAATGTGCAAGATCAGTAACACTGATCCCTGTACTTGACTAGAATGTTAGAATATGGAACGATGGATAAATGTTTTTAGATTGTGTTTAATTTATTAGTTTAAGGGTAGCCTAGTGGGTAGCACTCCTGCCTCATGTATTTAAATCCAAAGCTTTGTTGCTGTCTATGTGGAGTTTTGACATTCTACCAGGTTCTGCATGGGGTTTCATTTGGATACTCTGCCCTCATTTTCTCAGATGTGTGTGAGTTAGGTTAGTTATCAACTGCAAATTGTCACTCATGTGAACGTGGGTATGTGCATGAGTTGGCTCCATGATTTATTGGTGGCAATGTCAAAGGTGTTTTCCTAGATTGTGCCCTGTGCTGCTAGAATAGGTCCTGGCTGTTGCTTAATCCCTGATTTAGATTAAGTTAGGGCGGCATGGTGGCGCAGTGGTAGCGCTGCTGCCTCACAGTTAGGAGACCCGGGTTCGCTTCCCGGGTCCACCCTGCGTGGAGTTTGCATGTTCTCTCCGTGTTTGCGTGGGTTTTCTCCGGGCACTCCGGTTTCCTCCCACAGTCCAAAGACATGCAGGTTAGGTGGATTGGTGATTCTAAATTGGCCCTAGTGTGTGCTTGGTGTTTGGGTGTGTTTGTGTGTGTCCTGCGGTGGGTTGGCACTCTGCCCGGGATTGGTTCCCTACCTTGTGCCCTGTGTTGGCTGGGATTGGCTCCAGCAGACCCCCGTGACCCTGTGTTCGGATTCAGCGGGTTGGAAAATGGATGGATGGATAGTTTGAGAATGTTATGGCATGATTAGTTTATCTTGTTGCGACCCTTAAATTGAATTAAGTGGGATCAGGAAAATTTGATTAGTTTGTATATTGTATGTTGTAATGCACCTTGCAATGGTACATGCTGTTAATGGCACTCAATAATAGATAGATAGATAGATAGATAGATAGATAGATAGATAGATAGATAGATATCCACCTCAAATGCCATGATTCTTATTTGCTGGCAGTGGTGCCCTTGGATGTAAGCATTTGGTGTCATTGGCTGAGTGACCTTCACAGCCCCAACCAGGCTTCTGGCACTTTTCTACTCATACATCTTAGTCAGGGGGCTTTAAATCAAGTCACCATAGCTGTGGAGTAGCTGCTTTGTTCTGACTGCTAGAAATTAAAAAGTATGACTGCATCACTGTCATTCCTTTGTCAATTTAGCTCACTATTTATAGCAAGAATGCAGAGCTTGGCGGAGTGCGCTGCTGGGGCTCAGCTGCATTGCAGCTCTTAAATTACTTGCACTTAGCCGCCTTACTGCAGTGTGGAAATGTCTGGCTGGCAATCAGCAGACCCGTTTCAGGCAGCCCTCTAAGGGCAAAGAAGAAATATAAAGGAAACAGCACTCTAAAGAAAAGTCAACAGCTCAGAACACAGAAGTGTCAATACTTACTGTCACCTTTTTTTGGAGAGTGATGGTTCATTGCACAGAAGGAAGGGATTTACTGTAAGTGGAAGGTAAGGAGAGCAGCTTCCCTTTTCTTTTTTTAACCTAAAAATACATTACATGATGTGTACAGTGAGAACAGGCTAATGTGGTCAATATAGTTAGCAGTCATGTAGTCAGTTAGAAGTACAAATTCTACAGGTGCTGCCCAGAAATTATTTCCAGGTTTGCGCTTGTAAATAATAACTGTTACTGCAAATAGAAATCAGTTTGTCATATATATTTTATAACATTTCACTTTTTATATTCTATTCTATATTTTTCTGCGCTTTACTAAAGCAGTATATGGTCTATTTCTGATTTTACAATTTTGAGTATTTGACAGTATCACGTTCTTGCCAGAGTCCTTAATGATTCTTTTGATTTATCTATTTCTTTTATCCACTACATTAAATTGTTCAATATGGAAGCTATTCTAAATCAGAGGGCCATGTACAGGAAGTGCTAAATCTCTGGACTTGTTTATCTTTCTTTTTTCCCTTTATTTCTTTTCATTTTCTACAAGTGCTAACTGTTGTATTCACACAGTATTTGATTTAATGTTGTACAGCAGAGGTACCTAAGGGCAAGGGCAGGACAGCTAGAGCTAGAGTTGGTACACAGAAAGACAAAACACCAAATCTAAAATGAAACCCAGAAGTCCGTCAGTCATTTTTCCAACCCGCTATATCCTAACACAGGGTCATGGGGGTCTGCTGGAGCCAATCCCAGCCAGCAGAGGGCACAAGGCAGGAACAAACCCCAGGCAGGGTGCCAGCCCACCGCAGGGCACACACACCAAGCACAATTTAGGATCACCAATGCACCTAACCTGCATGTCTTTGGACTGTGGGAGGAAACCAGAGCACCCAAAGGAAACCCACGCAGACACGGGGAGAACATGCAAACTCCACACAGGGAGGACCCGGGAAGCGAACCCTGGTCTCCGTACTGCAAGTACCACTGCGCCACCCAAACCCAGAAGTCAAAAGTCAAATGTAAACTCAAATCAGAGTTTCAATCAATCTTGTCCTAAAATATTGTTTGTTTATTTGTTTGAACTTCTTCCCTACAATGATTTTAAAGTTCAGATGCTAGGGTAGGCATGTTGCCATCCTTTGTAGGGCCACCGTGGTGATGTTCCAGGTCCCACGTGACTAGCAGCAAGGCAGTGTGGTGCAGTGGTTCAGTTTTTGGACCTCACACTCTGAGGCTGTGGGTTCAAAGCCGGCTACTGAGACAGTGCGACCACGAGCAAGTCATCTGTCTGTGCACCATCTGGAAAAACAAAAGAAATGTAACCAATTGCACCTCTTCGATAACAGTACCAGCCAAATAAGAAATAGTAACCAGGTTGAAAATATAAACAATAGGGTGGCAATTATGCAAGCAGTACCCATGAATAAATAATGAACTGATTAGCAAAATAGTGAGACCACCAAAAAAGATGTATTTTAAATTTAAAATGATAATAATTTTGTCACAAAAACAAACAAAACCAAACATGTTCTTAATGACACTGACATATTCTTTCCAGACCTTTTGGACTACGGCTCTCAAGATCCCCAGTTACTTAAAGCCATGGGTATGCTAGTAAAACAATGGAAGCAATTCCCATACTTCACTCAACAGATGGTACCTTAATTTCATTATAAGTATTTAAATATCAGATAAGTCTAATGACGTGAATGCTCTTACCTCAAATCTTTAAAGTCTTCTGTTCAAATCCCATCAAATACTGACTCTCTATGTCTGCATGGATTTTCTCCAGGCACTTCTTCTTTCTCCCATATCCTAAAGGTTAGGTTAAGTGGCAAATCTAAATTCAAGAGCTGTGAGTGTGGGTATGGTCTTAGCATCTTGTCATGGGTGTGTTTTGTGACCGATGCTGCCAGGAAAGCTCTGGCTCACATCAAACCTGAACTGAAATAAGAGCACTTAGAAAAATGAATGGTGCTTAATGGTCAAGATGAAATGCTGTGAACAATCTTGGTTTAATTTCTAACCTCTGGGTAAAACTTTTCACACTAATCATGTCAAGCAAAAGGGGCATGTTACTTCATGTGTCAAAAAAGAAAATACATCCGTTATGAGCAGGTAGCATTAATAAGACCTTATTTGCTATAACTGTACCGTCCCCACTTAAAGCCATTTTCTTCCAAGTTAATAAAAGAGATTTGAAAAATAAATTTGAATGTGTGTTGTTAGAGAAACAGGCTTTGCATATCATAGCCCATCCCCTAAAGCAGCGCAATGGAAATGTGCCAGGAACTGAATACTCTTATTAATATTTAGAATAAAACACAATGGAATTTCATGTACGTGAAAAAGAAATTAGACAAAATAATATTTCTTCTATAATGTTATATAGAACACCAGTTAAGAAACATTACAAATTAACAAGACTTGTAGATAGAGAACGTAGTACATCATCATAACAGCGACAACAGTTCTTGTAACTTTATGATTTTGTTTTCATTTCTGTTTTCACAGGTCATTACTATTTGATTAGTACTATTAACGCTCTTCCTGCCAGAGTTTGTTTTTCTATCTTATTGAGTGATGGATAGCAGCACAATTCAGTGCAGTGGACATCGGTGCAAACTCAGTTTGAATCTGGACTTGATTAGGGTTGCCAGACGTTCCTTATATACGGGACATGTCCCATATTTGATCATTTTGTCCCCTGTCCCGTACTGACCTTTCAGGGACACCCAAATGTCCAGTATTTAGTTCATTTTCAAATTTCGTAATAAAAATATATTTTTACTACCTTCTTATGGTACTTAGTTGTAACTTTATACGTAATTATACTTTCTTTTCTCAGATTCTCTTGATGAAAATAACCCAAATGTAACGAGGAAACTAATAGTGTTTGCTGCCTGTTTGCAACTTGTTCGGTTGCTATGGTTGGCTGAGAACAGCGACACTCTCACCGTTTTGCTCTCCAGTCGCGCTGCTGTGCAGTTCTGGATCAGCATTACAACATACAGCGGCTGTCAACAAAGTGTACAGTTACTATTTGCCATGGCCCACTTTTTTTCTAACTACCTGTATTAAATAATAATAATATTTCTCTGTTGTCTGTATTAAACACATATTTTCAAAGGATTTCATTTTTACAGATTTTTTTTAGCTTGTATTAAATAATTTTCAAATGATTTTACTTTTGTTTTCTTCATAACCCATCAAAATCCTTGCTTTATGTTTTTAACTTATGTCTCTACTTTTATATAATATATTGTTCCGGCTGTGTAGGCGGCATGTATAAATTCATATATATAGTAATTTAGAGAGAGATTTTAAGAGTGTCCCGTATTTCTAATTGTCTAATCTGACAGCCCTAGACATGATTAATCTCTGTGTACACATTCTTTCTCTATTTGAATACATTTTCCCATAGGTACTCTAGTTTTTCTTCCATGTCCTAAGATCTACAAGTGAAGCTGACTTACTCTGAACTGGCCTAGTGCAAGGGAGTGTGGGTATTTGCATAAGGAAGCAAGGAAATCCCTGTCCCTGGATTTTCTTAAGTTACCTAGTGAAAAGTCAAGCAAAATGACACCTTTTATTGGCTAACTAAAAAGATTACAATATGCAAGCTTTCGAGGCAACTCGGGCCCCTTCTTCATCTTCGTCTTGCCTGAAAAAGGGGCCTGAGTTGCCTCGAAAGCTTGCATATTGTAATCTTTTTAGTTAGCCAATAAAAGGTGTCATTTTGCTTGACTTTTCAATATATTCATAATGGCTAACATGGTACAAAACCCTAGTACTACTAATTTACCTATAAATTGTATTCCCCCATAGATAGATAGATAGATAGATAGATAGATAGATAGATAGATAGATAGATAGATAGATAGATAGATAGATAGATACTTTATTAATCCCAAGGGGAAATTCACAATTCACATTGGAAGTTTTCACATTTTATTGATAATACAACTTTGAATCACAAATTAAATTTGGCTTTTTTGACATTGAGCCAGTGAAAAAGACTGTTTAATATCAAAATGAAAACAGATCTCTGCAAAGTGATCTAAATTAATGACAAATATAAAATATAATAACATTGATTGCATAAATCTGCGGTGGGTTGGCACCCTGCCCGGGATTGGTTCCCACAGCTTAATGTTGCCACCACCACGCTTCATGGTGCGGATGGTGTGTTTTTGATAATGTTTTGTGTTTGACTTTTGCCAAAAATGATGCTTAGTCTGACAGCCAAAAACCTCAATTTTGGTATCATCAGATCATAGAACCTTCTTACAGTTGAATCTCTCATTTGTCTTCTGGAAAACTCTGGCTAAGATGTCATGTACATTTTTATTTAAAGGAGGCTTTCACTTTTCCTCTCTCCCATAAAGCTGCAGCTGGGCCAGCGGTTCTCAACCTGTGGGGGAAGTAACAAAAAAGGGGGCGCAAATGTTGCCATATGTGGTGTAATTTCGCTATTCGTAGGGAAATTTTAAACTTGTAGCAGTGTATCGGCAACAAAAAATGTAGAAATAAAATTTATCAGGGTTTCAAAAAAACGTTAGGGGGGTGCGATTAAAACTGTTATGAAAACTCGGGTCGCAAATACTTAAAGGTTGAAAAACGCTGCCCTGGGCAATAGTTGCTATCTGCACAGCCTGTCTAAACTTATCAAGTGTAACTTGTAACTCCTTCAGAGTTCTCACAAGTATCGGACCCAAGACAAGTGACTTCTATTGCACTAATTACTGTACGTATATGACTTATAAAACCAACTGGCAACACCAGTGATGATTTAGGTGTGTCAGATTAATGGAAGGAGAACATTTGTGTTTTATATTTATAATTAATTTGGACCGCTTTGCAGATACAGTATATGTTCTCACTTTGACATTAAAAAATCTTTTTATGTTGATCAGCATAAAAAAGCCAAATTAAATCCGCTGTGATCAATGTAATATAACAATAAAATGTGAAAACCTTTATTAAGCACTGTAGGCCTTGGTGGGCTCTAACTCTCAATCACCATAAAACTGGATTGTGTGTTCATCTTTCCATTCCCCTTATGCAGTTGATATTTTTCTTTTCCAGATGTATTACATTCACTTTTATGCTATAATGACTTGAACTCAATTATTCATTCTACATAATACCCAATGAGATAACACACACACTCACACACACACACTCACAAACACATGCTGATCTTTGTTTGACTGTAACACCAAAAAATGCTTACAATATAGCCAATTAATTTTTACTTTATATTGAATTTTCCTCAGCTGGTGACCCCACCAGATGGTTTAGAAAGCAAACAAGGCTACAATAAAAATCAAAAATAAGCTCACTTCCTAAATCCTCTCTTACTTTGATGTGTCTTCCCCAGGCTGCAGATGATGTCCCGAAGCTGAGCCCTGTACCTTTGTTCTCTGGAACACAACCTGTCTTCTCTGCTGTCAACATGGATTCACACAGTGGGCCGTACTTAAATGTGAATGCTATAGCGTCCCCAGTTGGTGTGGCTCGTTTGTGGCAAATCATTTTTGGCTGTGTCACAGTAAGCTTGGTGGCCCATCAAGCAGGCTTCAGTGCAGCATATGGGACATTCTGCATGTTTGTGTGGTGCTTTTGTTTTGCTATGACAATTTGTATATTCACCCTGGAGTTCACTCGGCTACACACCTATCTCAGAATCTCCTGGGACAATTTCACCATCTCTTTCGCAATGTTGGCATCGCTAATGTATGTGACGGCCTCAGTGGTTTACCCAGTCTATTTGCTGCAGAATGACTGTCCATATAATAACTGTGAGGTGCGAAATTATCGCATAGCAGTGACCATTTCCTCTTGCTTGGCCTTCTTTGCATATGCAGCTGAAGTTTTCCTCACCAGAGCAAAGCCTGGCCAAATGGTGGGCTACATGGCCACAGCGTCGGGTCTTCTGAAGATTGTTGAGGCCTTTGTGGCTTGCATCATCTTTGGAGCACTTGTCAATGGAAGCCAGTACAACCGCCATATAGCCACGCAGTACTGTGTAGTAGTATACAGTCTTTGCTTTGCTCTCACGGTTATTGTGGTCTGCATGACTGTCTCCGGTAAAACTGCCTCACTAAAGTGCCCCTTCGACCGTCTTGTGGTGATCTATACCTTCTTAGCTGTCTTGTTGTACACAAGCACAGCAGTCATCTGGCCTGTGTTTTGCTTTGATAAGAAATATGGCAGTCCAAGTCGGCCCTATGGCTGCCAAAGAGGAAAATGTCCATGGGATAGCGAACTGGTGGTGGCCATCTTTACCTACATCAACCTTCTCCTCTATATAGCTGATCTGGTTTACTCTCAGAGGATTCGATTTATTAGCCAGCCCTAAATAAAGGGGAAGTGCATATTCGTAGTGGACCATGTTTGCCTCAGAATGGTGTCTTTGGATTGAAGAAAAAGAATTTTGGTATTGATGGAGCATGGGTAACATCGGTAGTTGGCCAGGGTCCTATGGATTTGACAGCAGACTAATGCATAACCTACAAAATTATAACCTTCTACATCTCTGAAGAGCTGTGGGTTCGATAACATTGTGCCATCTTGTAAAAACAGAGACAAGTACCCTGATTCTGCTCACTCTAGAAAAAGAGCTTGATGATTTACCAAAGAGCTGAGAGGTGTGACAGCACTTGTACAAGGAAGGTGTTACCCACTCACAAAGTAAACATTTCAAATGGATTGAAGGGTTTTATAAAAGGGCATAAATAAAATGATTATGCTGGATGGACATCACCGTAGAGACATTGTAGTAAGGATACTAAAATCTGCTGGAGCCCATACTTGCTGATTCCTGCTTCATTCATTTTACAGCAAAGCAAAAAGCAGACCCAAAGTAACGGGCGGCTATTATGGCTAAAATATCAAGCAATGAGTGAAGAGTGGCTTTTTACTCTGGATTGATAGGGTGAATGAAAGGTTTGTCAGAGAAAAGGTCTCAGCTGCAAAAAAAAAAATCCTTTGACATTGTCAATATACTATATGTGCCTCTCAGAAGCGATGAGTCCTTGCTGGACTCATTATCTGCTTTCCATATTTGAGATTTCTATACATTTTCTCACTTCGTTACATTAATAAATCAATTTTAAATATCAAAATTTCTGTGCAGTTCATTACTTTTGTATTTTTATGGCTATATTAACATGAAACTAAATCAAATGTAAAACCACTGTGAAGAAAACTGATGCTTACTTTTACACTATACAACTCCCCTCATGGTATTTGATTGTAAAACGGCCAAATTAAAAACTGACCACATGATATAGCGTGAAAGTCCACAGCTTACCTTGTTGAAGCCACACAGAGTATTTTGAAATTGCTTACCTGATACAGATAATGTCATGTGCTCCACATGTCACGATAGAGGGATACTTCATTGCACCATTCATGGCAGTCTACTGTGATGAAAGGAGATGACATGTTCCCTCAAGTCTCATTGCACTCCGGGTTCCTTCTGTTACACACAGACATAAAAGTTATTTTTTTTGGCAAATCTAAACTGGTCAAGTGTGAGTGGCAGTGGGGTCATGTGTACCTGTCCTTTGTTAGGAATTGGCAGTACGTCCAAGATTGTGCCCTGCTTTATTTTGGGCTCCCAGCTAACCTAAATTAGATTTAATATGAGTGAACATGAAGATGGACAGATATATGGATATAAAGATGCATACTTGGTCTCTAAATTGTGGGTGTATAGGTCAATATTGTCCTGCCTTGCACCCACTGCTGTCTGGATAAACTCTGCTTCTCTAACATGCTGTTATTTTTAGAATGGTTTCAGTGGATGAAGAGATAGATGAATGTTCAGCTGTAGTCATTTGTTTAGTTAACAACCGTATGTTATACTCCTACAATTCTTATTACAGATTAGACATAACTTAAAATTTAAATTACTTATTCCAGTTCTGGGTAATGGGGGACCAAAGCCAATTTGTCAGTTTTAGACACAAGGCTGAATCATCACCACGGGGTGCCAGTTCATAACAGATTACTAATGTAAACTGTCTATATAATTGTGAAGTACCACAGTTTATCTTCTTGATCTTAAATCTACTGGTATATAAGCTACATTTTAACATGGGTCTTATTTACATGAAAGTGAAACACGTTTCAATTGGGGAGCTTCTTCAGAGGAGGAATTTCCTCAGCATTGACATTAATAGACAGTGAAAATAATAAACCTAGTGTATGCAGAAGCACTTGGTTGGCACTGACCCGACACAGACTTGCACCAGAGGCACGTGAAAATGAAAATAAAAGATTTATTTTGTCTTCAGCTGTGGGGCACATCTTCCCCGTGTCCCACAGGCCCTACACAGTCCCCAAAAACACACCAAACAAAAACACCAACACACTCTTCTTCCTCCACTCCTCCCAGGTAGCTTTGTCCTCCTTTTCCCGACTCTGGTGCCCCAAGTAGTGGCTGCAGGCTGTTTTTATACCCTGCCAGAAGGGCTTCAGGTGATAATTAACCGAATTCAGGCTGCACTTCCGGGTGTGGCTGCATTCCAGTCCCACATGGGCTTGTTAAGTCGTGCAGCTCCTCTGGGTGGTGGCCACAGAGCCCAACAGGGCTGAGCCCTGAAGTCCCAAGCCTGTGGCCCTGATGTAACCCAGGAGGCCTGTCACCACGCATTTTGGGGGACGTAGTGTGCAATCCCATGGCTGCTCCCCCGGTTCCAGTGTCAAAGGGACTCCCCGGCCAGGTCTGCCACACTAGTCATGTCCCTATGTGCAGCTCCATTATTGTCTATACTTACAGTAGCTTCATTCAAATGCTCCTTGCACGTGCCAGATCTGTACTTTGGTAGATGAGCAAATAACACATTATCCACATTACAACTAAAAAGAGCAATAACTTAGAGTCCCCTTAATACACATTGGAGGCCTCTAGAGTTCATAATGGATGGTGTGGCTCCTCATTATCATGTGACTGTAGTGTCCTGGATGGCCACTGGTATTGTTTCACACCAGAACACCAGCAGTATCTAAAGTGTGCACGAATAAAACTAGATGACAGTTATACAGCAGTTCATTATGTTTGCTGTGGAGCGGGATCAAATGAACACTTTATGAAGATATGTTTGGGACTGGGGGAGTGTGGGTCTTCCTACCAAAATTTTTTATGCAGGCCACAGGATTGCAACATTTCAGGTTATTGAATTTGATCTTTTATTGTTGCTTTTAAGTTTTTGAAGTGTGCATCTGTGAGGGGAGGAGATGAGGAGACAGCAATAGTGAAGAACCTTATGAATGATTGAAAAGACATGTTTCCAGTTTCAAAAATGTGTCACTTCTCTGAAATAGCAATTAATGCTAGTAATTCCACAGTCATGGTTGTAAACTGTGGCCTTATAAAGGAATAAGTGAGCTTGAACGTGTCCTACAGCATTGCATGGAGCTTTCAAGGAGACTTCATTCCTGTTAGTCACAAAACTGGTGTCATTTTTGTCATGAAAATTTTGGTGATGCTACACCTAATGTTTCCTACATTTGGCGTCTGTAACGTAAACATGAACCTACTTAACTAATAATATCTATTCCTCTTTTGCTAATGACTTGCAACACATTTATGTTCATATACTTTTCACATCACAAAAAAATCAGTCCAACAATGGGATGCTGGTGCCTGGCCTGTCTCAATTGGCATCACATCTTTGTAAATACCCTCTGACATTGTTACCATTTGATAAATTCATTCATATAGTTTTAAATACCATAAAAATGTGAGAGCCTCACAACTAACCCCTGCCCATGAAAACATATTTGCTATGAGCTGTCTGAATTGAAACAGTAACATCTCCAGTTTAGAATCAAACAGATTTTAGATGAAAAAGGACAAGTCAGAATAACATGGAAAAACATGCACAGACTAGGCACACTGCACATCCAACAAACAATTGAAAAAATGATTTTCCATATACAACCCTTTTTTTCTGCAGCAGGATTTTGCAGTTCTTTGAAACGGGAGCATCACACTCTCGCTTCTTTTCCTCAAAGTGAAAGCAGCACTTGGTGGCTTTACCAAATTTAGCACTGTCCTCCTCAATGGCGGCTGAAAATCAAGATGCAGCATAATGTCTAATGAACAATGAATTCCTGATATTGATCTCCTTTCTTTTTTATAATTACTATGTTTGATATGTTTCAAGGGAGAAAATAGTACTGGATGTTCTGTACCTCTTCACTGGCACATGGTACATGGCCATGAATGGGAAAAGTTCAAATTGGGCATGTAAACATATGACAGTTGTCATTTTAATGTGGGTAATGACCTTCAATCACCATTACTAAACTCCAAAGTACAGATTGGACATTCATTTACATCTAAGGACATAAAGATCACTGCAGGGCCAGATGGTCTGGCCCTTCAGCCGGAAACAGTCTTGAAGCACACGGCATGGGGAATTTCTCATTCTACAAGAAGTAAAGTTTTTTTCAGATAAGTAATTACCTGAGCATATGATGAAAAAATGTTTATGAAGTCAAGCTGAGGGTGGCTACAAATATTTTAATAATATGCTAAATCGTTGAGGGAAGTTTATTACTTATTTAGCACATCATCTGGGGGGGCTATACCCCACTGGCCCTTAATGCAGAAAGGCACTGCTCACAACCCCAGTCTTACCACTGGCCAAAAGAGACAGAAATAAATATACACATGTAATGGCCGACCCCTTTTACCCAGCCGGCAGCTACACCTCCAAGACCAGTGGCCTGGATAATTTACTGAGAAATAATCTACTATCAAGCCGTACTTCTTACCATTTGAACTTTTCCCCACAATCGACGGTGAAAAATATAAGCACACAAACAGGATGTAAAATTAAACAGATTATATGTATTAAGTAAAACAAGACGACATGCAAAAAATAGAAACATATATAAATAAATACAAATATCCCTCCACCCCAGCAATAACAAAACACCACCAAATATATATAAATATATACAACAAAAAACCCTCCCTTGTCCCTGTAACAAATAAGCACACAACACGAAAACAACAATGAATGATAAACTGAAAATGAATGAGAATGTGAGTCCGGCAATAATGAAACTGTCCTGAAAGCGGATGACTGAATTAGTGATATTGAGTGGTTTGAATCTCCCCGGAAAAAATGGAACAGCCTCACCGTGAATCCTCGTGTGAATGGTGGATGATTAAGTCCTACCCCGGGGTCTTTCGTGGTGAGGTCCGTGGAATAAATCCGGCAGATGGAAAAACAAACTGGATTGGCAAGCGCGATGTGGACAATAACTGGTACCGTTGGTTCGTGGTCGTGAATTGAAAAATCTCCTCTCCTCTCTCCTCCTTTTCCTTCTCCTCCTGATGGCTTATATAGTCCTGTGACGGCTGGGATTGAATGATTGTAAACAGGTGTTTTCCAGGTTGGCGGCTGTGGTCTCCTTCCATCATCCGTCCCCCTTTTTTCGGGGACGGCATTAACTGATGCACATAAACAGTAAACGGGACAATGAAACGAGACGCACGCAGTACTGACATTTAAACACTATGTGGCCCCGCTACATTCCTGGCGTAGTCGGCAGGATCCGAACCTGCGCGGGGAACCCCAATAGATTTCCAGGCCCCGCTACACACATGTTATAATGGAGTGCTCTCTACTGGGTAGATAGCAACCAATAAAATGTGAAACTAAAATTCTACTGCTCCACTGAGCCATACTAAAAACACTTCTTTCTATATTTCTCCAATTGAATGTCTTGTCCACTTGACCACCCAAAAGCATACACCCTACCATTTTATGTCACCTTGTATTTTCTTGTATTAGTGCCATCTTTCCCTCCTTCCAGTTATCCTTCCTCCAACCCACCTCAAGGTTTGCTCTTAGGAAACAAGAATTTACACTCCTCATTTGAGTTACTTCTGTTATCCCAGATCCTTGGAAACACTGGAGTGCTACTCACATATCCAGGGGTACAGGCCACAGTCTCTTCTTAGTAACCCCTGGGTTTATGCCATCTTGCAGCACCTTTTTATTTGACAGGAAAATTACATGTTTGCCAAGAACACGTGTGTGTCTTTCTAGATTATTGTTATAATTTTATTTTATAGGATTTTTGCACTAGTATTTTGTGTGCATGGGTGACACCACTTTACAGTATTTGGGCATAGCTAGTACCCCTCTCATTTTGGTAATGACACCCATTGCTAGTGACACATGGAAGTATATTTGCATATCATGTGATGTCATCACATCATCCCTATTTGAGATGACACTACCACATGTCTAAATCTCTGGATTTTCTGTAAAGAGCAATGAAAAATACATAGTTATCTAATGATTTTTCTGCAAAGTTGGTTCAGGATTTTGTTTTGATTTCTGGGCTCAATTGTTAGCTCTTGTTTGGAACAGCCCCCATTTTTTCACATTAATTTCTTTTGTTTCAGACTCCATCTGTTTATTTGAAAACCTTTTTTCTTGTTCAATTTACTCCTTTTCAGCCCTTGTGGCTTTCTTTTTTCCTTCTCATTACAATTTTGACCTGTCTGCAGTCTCTTATAGGATGTGTCCTTTTCCAAGCTACAATCTACCATTGTGGAGGACTAAAGCTTTCTTTTAACAAATTTCACATGACACTTCTCCTAATAGCCTTCTGATCACCTCCATTCACCCACACAATGTTATTGTTCTATACTGTGGTCTCTTGATGAAGCAAATTGAGTTCAAAAGATACATAACGTCAGAGCGAACATATCAGGGAAGAACACACTGGAAGCTGTTGTGGAAATGAGTATGGTGGTAAAACTGAATACAGTCGTGAAAAATTCCCTCCATCCCCTCCAGAACATGTCTTCTTCGAGCACTTTTCGTCATGGGCTCATTCTACCACAGTGTGCTAAGAAGCGCTTCTGGGAATCTTCTCTGCCAGCAGCTATCAGGCAATTCAGTGCTTCCTTCTGACATCCTAGACTAAATACTTATTTCTCTATTATATTAAAAAAGTTATCTGTCGTGTCAGCGTTATTCAGCCTTGACCACTCCCCTCCACACCGCTCACCCAATCATTACTCCTACTGCGCACATCCTCTCTCCACATACCACCCTGAGACATTCTCAGTGCTAACTCACCCTTCAACGCAGTCAGTTATAATGGCAAGGCAGAAAAGCAAATTTATCAATTCAAGAATGTTGAATTTTAGATCGATGGAAAAAGAGCGGAAAGAGCTGATAATGAATGTCGAAAAAAAGAAAATGAACAAAAAACAGCCGCATACAATAAAAATTAAGAAAAAAATGAATCGTGCAATAAATGAAAAAGAGAAAAATATCCCAAACAATGTGCAAACAGAAATGCAAAATAGCAACGTTTATAGAATGTAGGTTAGAAGATAAAGTAATTCATAATATTGTGTTTGACGAGGCATTAATGTAACTAAATTTTTGAATTTACTTTTTATAACATTTTACTTTTTTTCTTCCTCTTTTTTACTTTTACTTTTTACTACGTTTTATTATTTATTGGTATTTAAAATAGACAGTTGTAGTGAAATACTCAAATAACTGATTTTCTATCTATAATAACTAAGGACCAAATCCGAGCCCCACATACTCTTCTGTATACCATTTCTTTAAATGCAATCACTTTCTCTAATACAGGGGACCCCCGACACCCTTTGAGTGGCTGAGCGAAGTAAGCAGGGGACAGAGCCCCTTAGTACTCTTTAATTTGTATTTCTGCACAAACATTTGCACAAATATACATTTATTATTATTATATTATTTGTGATTATTATATTGTATTATTTGTTTTGAGCAGCTGTATTTTTGTTTTTTATGCTTCTGCTGCTATAGATGCTATAGCATCTCATTTTTTTCCCATTGGTTTATTAAAGTTTATATAATTCAATTCAATGACTTGTAAATCTCTCTTTGTTCCTTAGTGTACTGTCCCTGCCTGCAGCACTCAGCATCTCATCACAGGGGCCAAGTGAGCCAAAAAAGGCTATTAGGGTAGGCAAACTAATAATCAATTTGTTTACCTTCATTAAATGTCAAAGTTCCAAAGGGCAAGAACACAAACGCTCTTAAGTTCTGATCTTGCAGTTGCTACTTCATAGAGTTTGGGGTGAAATGTTTGTCAATGAATTGACTATTTCTTTCATTTAATTTGTTCATTACTTTTCATTATTTTCAAGTAGGAAATATTCTCATATATGAGCTTTACCATTCTGTAATTTAATTTCAAAATATCCATTTATCCATTTTGGAACCTGCTTTATCCAGTGTGAAAGGTGCTACGGTATATAGGCACCCAACCCGACACATACTGACAATGGAGGCACAGGTAAAAATAAAACAAAACGATTTATTTTCTTCATCTATGGGCTATGCCTTCCTCGTGCCCACAGCCACAACACAGTCACAAAAGCAAAAACAACTTTTTTCTTCCTCCACTCCTCACAGGCAGCTTCGTCCTCCTCCTCCTCCTCCCAACTCTGGCACCTTGAGTAGTGGCTGCAGGCTCTTCTTATAGCCCACCCAGAAGTGCTTCAGGTGATAATTAACCTAATTCAGGCTGCACTTCCGGGTGTGGCTGCATTCCAGCCCACATGGTCTTGTTATGCCATGCAGCTCCTCCCGGTGGTGGCCACGGAGCCCAACAGGTCTGAGCCCTGAAGTCCCACGCCTGTGGCCCTGATGTAACCCAGGAGGGCTGCCACCACGCATTCCGGAGGACGTAGTGTGCATCCCATGGCTGCTCCCCCAGATCCAGTGTCAAAGGGGTGTCCCAGATGGGCATGGGACGCGGCCATCCGTCACACCAGCATGCGATGTCTTAGCTTAAAAGCATAATGGTGTAGGAAATGATAATAACACTGCACAACAATTTTTTGAGAAGTCTTGCTTCCTGAAAAGTGATTGTGACAGGTACCTACTGGGTTTGCACAAATATAGTTTTGGTTTTACTGCATCACGTAGGAACTCTGAGAAATAGACATTTACATATATGTTTACTGACAATAATGTATTTATTCATGTTTATGTTTCGCATAATCTATTAAATTCAACAGAATTAAAAGTGTTTTGCTCCTGATTTTCTTTTGTATTTAATGTCTGGTGCATCACATTGGGCGGCACGGTGGCGCAGTGGGTAGCGCTGCTGCCTCGCAGTTGGGAGACCTGGGGACCTGGGTTTGCTTCCCGGGTCCTCCCTGCGTGGAGTTTGCATGTTCTCCCCGTGTCTGCGTGGGTTTCCTCCGGGCGCTCCGGTTTCCTCCCACAGTCCAAAGACATGCTGGTTAGGTGGATTGGTGATTCTAAATTGGCCCTAGTGTGTGCTTGGTGTGTGGGTGTGTTTGTGTGTGCCCTGCAATGGGTTGGCACCCTGCCCAGGATTGGTTCCTGCCTTGTGCCCTGTGTTGGCTGGGATTGGCTCCAGCAGACCCCGTGACCCTGTGTTCGGATTCAGCGGGTTGGATAATGGATGGATGGATAATGGATGCATCACATTGCAGTGTCCAACAGTAGTCAGCAAGCATTGACAGATTCCAGGTGCCCTGGTATTGTTTCCCCATCGTATTAATGTTCTGATAAAACCTTTCACCGTGTTCGTCACTGACAGCACCGAGATTTGCAGGGAAGTGTGACTGGAGGAAATGAATCTTGAGTGATATGTTGCACTTCATTGTCTTGTATGCTTTGAGAGGTTTGTCTACCAGCTGAATGTGGTTTGGGGCTCTGTAATTGCCCAGAAAATTGTCAACAACATCTTTGAAGGCTTTCCAAGCAATTTTTTCCAGCCCGACTAACAGATCTTCAAACCGCTTGTCACTCATAAAATGTCTAATCAACAAAATGCCCTCTTTGATCTTGTCGTCAGTTATTCTTGGGAACATCTGTCTTAAATAACGAAAACCTTCACCTTCCTTGTTCAGTGCTTTCACAAAATTTTTCATGAGTCCAAAGGTGTGACCAGAACATTATGTGTGGGTGGGCATTTGGCTTGTCTGGGGGGGCAAAAAATATCCATCTATCCATCCCCATTTTTGTAGGGGGGGTCAAATAATAATAACAACATAGTTTTATATAACATATAAAAGCAAAAATTGTGGCATAAATCATAACCTATTGTTCAATAAAATTAACAGAGGCAATGGACTTGTATTATTATTTTTTGTGAACAAATATAGAACTACATCTACAAGGTAAATATCAATAAAGTCAAATGTGTACAACATATGAGAGCAAGAACAGAAACGTGGCTTATTGTAGTCATGGGAGGCTATAGGACATCAGTTTCCAGCGTTTAACCTGGATATTATCTACAGGACCAGTCTGCAGTTACTCTTGGCAAATTCTGAAATAAATTCATTCATGTCTAGATTTTCTGTGATGTTTTTCTCATGTGCCAGAATAACTAAACTTCTCTTTCTTGAATGCAGCATTGTTCGGTGGAGTGGAGTGAGAATGCGGTTCAAAGTAGAGAAAGAGCTTTCACATACAGCAGAAGACACACCAATGATGAGTGCTGTGATGCAGACATGGCTCTGACGTGCGGGACACTAGACACGTGTTTGTGGAAGACGCCACTGTCTTTTTCTAGAGCTTTTTTCCAATTAGTGTAGCCGTGTTTGGTGAATATGTCCTCGCGGTCCGAATTGGAAACACTAAATTTGCAGCAGGCAAAGCAAAAGCTGCCATCAAGGACAACAGAATATTCAAGCCATGGTCGAGACTGATACCAGCTTGCACTAAAACATCTGAGTGTCTTTCCGAATGCGCGCTTGGGATAATTAATTAAAATGGGCTGTGATGGGTTATCCATATTTAAGTCAGGCAGACCGGACTGTATATTTTGTTGAAGGCAGAGGTTTGGAGTACCTGACACCTGCGCAGAGCTGGAGGATTGTGTAGGCTTATCTACATCTTTTGGAGTTTCAGTTCCCGACGTGGGTGTGCTATGCTCCGTGTTGGTAGCAGCGGTGCTGGGCTCAACTGTGGAGCCAGCAGCTTGCGGAGGGACAGAGGTTGAATAAGCCACCTATGCATAGCCTTTGGTGTTACCAACCAGAAAATAAAAGAAGAATGGAACGTATACGCTGTTTTAATTAAAGAATGCGGTCAACAAGTTCAAAACGTGCTGTAAAATGTTAGGCGAAGTGAACTGTGAGCAGTACAGTGCCTGTCTAGTGGAGGAGACACTGAAGGATATGCCCCAAATTCAAACAGGCCGATTGGAAAGCAACTCAGTTTTGAAAATCAAATGTTATTCTTCTCCATGGTTTTCATTGGACAGACAGAGCATTTTTCAGGGTGGGCATGGCTTGTCTCTGGGGTGGCAGTGCCCACCACAGCCCTCCCGTGGTCACGCCTCTGGATGAGTCCCAGTTTTATGTGAAGAGGAGGCAAAAATATCTTTGCCGGGTTGACAAGCGATTCATGTGCCAAATTTTTCTATCCTGGAACTAACTTTTTACAGAGTGGCCGGTCCTGTTAAGAATAGTGTGACTCTTTGGCATGGCTGCCCCATTCACAGATGAAACAACAGTAATTTGTATAGCCGAGCAGCAGTCCTAGCAACAGATCAACGACTTTAAGATCTCCAAAGATATTCCAGTTGTACCTGCTATACTGGACGTGCTTCAGCAACAGTTCCATTTTCTCATATGTTTCTTTCATGTGTGCTGCATAGCCAACAGGTACTGAAGGATAAACGTTGCCATTGTGTAGCAGAACAACTTTCAGGCTTAACATTGACGAATCAATGAAGAGACGCCACTCTTCCGGGTTGTGATCACAACCCAAGGCCAAGAACAATCCTTCAATGTCACAGCAGAAACAGAAACTGTCGACTTGTGCAAAAAATTTGGTTATATCATGATGTCGGCATCAAAACAAAGAAATTTTTGTACCTGGTGACAGCAAGCATAATTCCTGCAGTCTCGAACCCAGCAGCTTGGCTTTTGCTTTTGACAGACCCAAATCTCTGACCAAATCGTTCAATTCAGACTGTGTTATCAGATGTGGATCGCCTGATGAGCACTGTTCAAAATCCGGGTCAATGTCACTGTCAGTACCCTGCATTGCAGTTTCTTCATCTGGTTTGTCTAAGCTCCAATACAATACAGTTTATTTTTGTATAGCACAAAATCACGCAAGAAGTGCCGCAATGGGCTTTAACAGGCCCTGCCTCTTGACAGCCCCTCAGCCTTGACTCTCTTAGAAAACAAAGAAAAACTCCCAAAAAAGACCTTGTAGGGAAAAATGGGAGAAACCTTGGGAAAGGCAGCTCAAAGAGAGACCCCTTTCCAGGTAGGTTGGGCGTGCAGTGGGTGTCAAAATAAGGGGGTCAATACAATACAATACAATACACAGAACAGAACAAATCCTCAATACAGTATAAAAATAAAAATTTTAGAAGTACGGAGCAGAATTTAATAGTAGATGATATCACATAATAAGATTTGGATATGTTTAGAGTCCTGGAGACCTCAGCCATCAAGCTGCTTCCCCCATTTGGCCATTCCATAGCTGAAACAGCGCTGGGCCAGCCAATCCAATGAAAGGACCCCTCTTTCCCACGATTCCTGTGATCCTCCATCAGGGATGACTTCACCTTAGGCAGGCAAAACAACCTGGCAGGTGGGCCATGGCACCAAGTGCCACATTTGAGTACCGAGAAGAGAAACAGAATAGGTGAGGGTTAGTATCCAATTAGAACTATCATGTTACATATGTTTTAGTGCTAATGACTAAAAACAGAGATGCAGTCTGTACAGTTAATCAGCAGCTCTAGTCAGGATATGCTAAACTGAAGTACTAAGTCTTCAGCCGGAATTTAAAAGCTGAGACCGAAAGGGCATCTCTTATAGTAGCAGGCAGAACATTCCATAGTTTTAGGGGCCCTTTAACTAAAAGCTCAAACTCCCACAGTTATTTTATTAATCCTTGGAATCATAAGCAGACCGGCATCTTGAGATTTTAATGTGCGCTCTGGTTTGTAAGTCATGATAAGTTCAGACAAGTAAGCTGGACCTTGGCCATTTAATGCTTTATATGTTAAAAGGAGGATTTTGAAATCTGCCCTAAACTTAACCGGGAGCCAGTGTAAGGATTTAAGAACTGGAGTTATGTGTTCGTATTTTCTTGTTCTTGTAATAATTCTTGCAGCCGCAGTTTGGATTAACTGGAGGCTGTACAGAGAACAGTTTGAACATCCAGTGAACACCGCATTGCAGTAGTCAATTCTACTAGAAATAAATGCATGAATTAATTTCTCAGAATCCTGTTTATTTAAAAAGCGCCTTAATTTCCTAATATTTTTAAGATGGAAGAAACATGTTTTGGACAACTTTGTAATATGCGCTTTAAATGACATGCAAGAGTCAAAGATAACTCCTAGATTGTGGGCTGATTCAGTAAAATTAATTGGGATTCCAACTGAGTTAAATGATGACAAAATATTGTATTTTGGAGGCATTCCATTGAGTTAGCTGGGTTTAGCAGACGATCAATCGTAGAGAATAAGACTCTGGGATTACTAGCATTGTTATTTATAATTCTAGAGAAATAGCAGGGCCTTTCATGATGGACTGTGTTATTGTATTCTGTTATTTTAACCTTCAATATCTCATAGTGGATAATCAATTTACTTTTTCTTCATTTACGCTCACCTCTCCGGCATGCTTTCTTTAAATCAGACGCTCTTTGGGTCTTCCATGGTATAACAATGCTAGAAGATTTTTTAAATGTCTTTTCAGGTGCGACTATATCAGCAGCAGCTTTCACCTTAATATTAAAATTTTCCACCTTACTATTTACATTATCCTCGCTTTTGTAGTTAACACTACATATGGACTGGTTGCTTAGAATGTTTGTAAATTTTGAAGCTGCTGATGAATCAAAGAAGCATTTTTTAAAATTATGCTTCTCATTAATATTTTCTATCATTATTTCTATATTAAATAGTAAAAGAAAATGGTCTGATAGACCAATATCAATTATCTGCTTCACATCAGCTTTTTGTCCTTTAGTAATTACTAAGTCTAACGTATGTCCTGCTTTATGTGTAGGCTGACTAATGTGCTGGCTCAAATCAAAAGAGTCCAGGAGGTTCATAAATTCTTTTACTTTCGGGTCACACTGATTATCGATATGAAAGTTAAAGTCACCAACTATTAGGAACGTGTCATAGTTCATAATTATAATTGACACCAAGTCTGAGAATTCCTCAAAGAAAGACGCATTGTATTTAGGAGGTCTATACACGGATAATACTAGAAACGGAGAAACTTCATGAATAACAACAGCAAGATACTCAAAGGACTTGAATTTATCAATACCAATACTGACATCTTTACACTTTAACCGGTTCGAGTAAATGTTTGCTAAACTTCCGTCTTTCTTACCTTGGCAATTCACATGAGCAAAGCTGTAATTCGGAGGCGCAGATTCGATTAAAACAGCCTCGCCATCAGAGCTAAGCCACGTTTCACTTAATGCAATAAAATCAATTTTCCTATCATTAATAAGATCGTTATAGCATGCTGAGACAGTGTCAAGCTTGTTCAGACCTACCCAGGCATGCCCAGAATGTCACCTTCCACAGAACAGCTTCCAACCTGGCCTGGACATGCCCAGGCTGCACAAACCGTTGTTGATAAGTCATTTACGGGAGCGAAAATGTTTGGATACAAATATAAGAAAAAATCATGACAAAACTGAAGATTTCTCTGAAATGGTACGTGATGGGTAAATTTGGATGTGATATTCGTGATCAGCACCCAAAAATCTATAAGAAACACCCAACAGTGTTCAAGAGGCAAAACTTTGTTGTGCAGTGTAATCAATAAGACAACCACCCAGGAGGATGTCAATAAATGTTAGGAATATAAAAGTGAATTTTAACTTTGTTAATTGATTATCAGTTTTGCCTTCCGCAATACCGGTAATAAATCAAATAATTCGGCAAGGTTGACATATAAGACAGGACTCACACAAACATATAACACAGTGGGGCTGGAAGTTTACTTGCTATTTAGAGTTCTAATTTATCTTGACAAAGATAAATAGTTGGATGATGCCAAGTCTTTAAAGGTGATGTCCACTAATGCGTGGAGTTGTTGCTGCTTTGGGTTCAAGTGGAGGATTCTTCTTGTGTTGGAGCGTACTCTTTCTCTTTGTAGTGCTTTCCTTAGTTAGGCTGTTTGCTGAATTGTCTGCCACTTCAAAGGAGGGAGCATTACTCTTTCTGGTACAACAGTTTAGATCCTGAAGTTACCTTCTTGAAGTGATGGCTACTTCTCAGCCTTCAGACTGGCTTGGTGTTTAGCTTGGCAAACTGGATCTCATCTCTCACATTCACAAAGAGAAGAGTTTGTCACATTCAGCACCCCAAGGAAAAGCAGCTCACAGGTTTCAGGTTCAGAGAGCAGGTTTCAGAGGTTTTCAGTCATTTTGGAGAGTGAATTTCCTTGAGCAAGCCATCTAAAAGAGACAAAGAGAGCCCTACAGTTCCCAGAGAATCTTCCGGATGGTGCAGCAAGTTTTAAGAAAATGTATAACTTTTCCTGATTGGATTAAAGTCACATCTAGTTACAAAATCGGTGTCTCCTTTCCATCAGAGTAGTCATTCATTGACTTGAAGCTCTTTGTTATTGCTCTGGTCTATTTCATGCCTTCTAGCTCAAGAAGCCTTCAGAGGGGTCTCTAGTGAAATGACAGAGCAACTCTGATTTACTTTAAGTGGGGGAAAATACTGCTGTATCCCTGTTAAATCTGTTTTCTTAACAAGCCTAGTGTGCCACTAAAGCTGAATGGGCAATGACTATTTTGTCCTACAAATACACGTACACGCCCACATTCCTTCATTAATTAACTAAACAGGATGTGTGAAGTATCAAAAGATAAACTCAGACAGAACCCGGGTCCTACTAAACACACCACTAAGATACTTCTAGCTGGAATCATCTAACCATGTGATTTGGTCATGGCACATCCCAAGAGGTCAGGACAAAGACATGAACTAACACTGGATAAGATGCCACTCTGTTACCAGACATAGCCATGCACTCAGCATTTCTGAGATGTGAGAGGAAACCAGAGTACATAGACACAAAACTGAAAGCAAGTTTCTGAGTTGTGAGACCACTTTGTCACCATTCCTGTTATAAGTCAGCAGTCTATTTATGTATTTTCTGATGTCATTTTTGCCATTACAGGATCTAAGTGAGCTGCAAGCTTTTCTTTCAGTGCGGATAACATTTCATTGCAGACACAATCATGCACACAACCACACTCACTTACATAGACTGTGACTATGCTGAGACTTGAACCCTAGTCCACATAGCATTGAGGCAAAACTGCTACACACTATGCCTTCATGCTGCCCCCTATAAATCAATTCTGTTAATATTTGTATAGTATTCTGCAGAATGGGTTTTGCTCAGAGAACTCAACAGGAAATCATTATTCAAAGCATAGTGTAACTCACAATTAGCAAATGAAAGAGATGAAGAGGGCATTAAAGGCAGTAAGAAACATTCTATTGTACAGTATATACACTCACTGTGCAAATTATTAGGAGCCCTGTACTAATACAGAGTAGAGCCTCCATTTACTCTCAAAACCACTTTCATTCTTCGTGGCATGGATTCCACATGATGTTGGAAACTTTCCTTTGAGATTCTGATCTATGTTAATATGATTGCTTCACACAACTTCTGCACGTTCACTTATTCAACCATACCCCCAAGTCGTTCTGTTGCATTCAGATCTGGTGACTGCAAAGGCCACTGAAGAACACCAAACTAATTATCATGTTCATTAAACCAGTTTGAAATGATTTCACTGACTTGGTGCATTAATATGCTGGAGGAAACCATTAGTAGATGAGCCAACTGTGGACATGAAGAGATGTACGTGGTCAGCAACAATAGTCAAATAGTACATGGCATTCAAATAATGGTTGATTGGTATTAAAGGACCCAATTTGATCATTGAGTGTACATTGTGGCATGCGGCTGGTGGTGGTATCCAGCCGGGATGCCCAGGAGGACTGGAAGAGGGCTTGCTCCTCCTCCAGACCACATTGGGGCGACCGACCTAGATGCTTTGGGAACCACGGGTGCAGAGCTTTGAAGCTCAGCCCTGTAGGGGCCTGTGGTCACCGCCAGGGGGGCACCCCGATGCCTTCGGAGCCCTGACCTCAGCACTTCTGCCACACCGAGTGTTTCTGGGTGCGCAGCCGGCACTTCCGCCACAGATTGTCGAGAGGCACCTGGAGCATATCCAAGTGACTATAAAAGGGGCCGTCTCCCTCCATTTGATGGCTGGAGTCGGGTGGAAGAGGACGGAAGATGAAGGAAAGGAGTGGAGGTGGTCCACAGAGAGAGAAGGCATTGTATTGAGGGCCTGGACTGGGGTGATTGGTGCTGCGGCACTGGGGTTTGTGCGTGTTCTACTTGTAAATAGTTGTAAATAAACGTGTGTTGGGTGACAAAACATGTCTGCCTGTCTGTGTCCGGGGTTCGTTCCACAACATACATACACAAACACATATGCACATTCTCAAACCAACATATTCTAATTCAGGATGTAGCTGTTCGTGATTTCCAAATGATCCAGCTAGCTACTTTGAATTATAGGTTTAATATTTGTATTTGGACATGCTACTGTTTAGTTTCACTTCAGATTTCCCGTAACAATAGTAAGAAGCCAAAAGAAGCAAAAATTTAAAAATTAAATATATATTCTTTTGGCTGCTCCCGTTAGGGGTTGCCACAGTGGATCATCTTTCATATCTTTCTCTCCTTTACTCTTGTTCTGTTACACCCATCACCTACATGTCCTCTCACACCACATCCATAAACCTTCTCTTAGGCCTTCCTCTTTTTCTCATGCCTGGCAGCTCTATCCTTAGCATCCTTCTCCCAATATACTCAGCATCTCTCCTCTGCATGTGTCCAAACCAAAGCAACCTCGCCTCTCTGACATTGTCTCCCAACTGCCCAACTTGAGCTGACCCTCTAATGTACTCATTTCTAATCCTATCCATCTTCATCACACCCAGTGCAAATCTTAGCATCTTTAACTCTGCTACCTCCAGTTCTGTCTCCTGCTTTCTGGTCAGTGCCACCGTCTCCAACCCATATAACATAGCTGGTCTCACTACCGTCCTGTAGACCTTCCCTTTCACTCTGGCTGATATCCGTCTGTCACAAATCATTCCTGACATTCTTCTCCACCCATTCCACCCTGCCTGCACTCTGCTTTTTCAGCTCTCTTCCACAATCCCCATTACTTTGTACTGTTGATCCCAAGTATTTAAACTCCTCCACCTTCACCAACTCTACTCCTTGCATCCTCACCATTCCACTGACCTCCCTCTCATTCACACACATGTATTCTGTCTTGTTCCTACTGACATTCATTCCTCTCCTCTCCAGAGCATATCTCAACCTCTCAGGGTCTCGTCAACCTGCTTCCTACTATCGCTACAGATCACAATGTCATCAGCAAACATCATAGTCCACGGGGTCTCCTGTCTAATCTCGTCTGTCAACCTGTCCATCACCATTGCAAATAACAAAGGGCTCAGAACCGATCCCTGATGTAATCCCACCTCCAACTTGAATGCATCTGTCACTCCTACTGCAGACCTCGCCACTGTCACACTTGAAAAATTAAATATATATAATGCACAGTAATTATAAACGCAATGAAAACACAATTAAGAAAATAAATAATTACACAGAGAATGCAAATATGAAAGCAAAATATGCAGTACCAATACATTTTTGATAACCTCTTTGTAAGAAGAAAAATGGAAAAGTGTATTTAGCAAGGTCCCCAGAAAATGAAGTGATATTCTCACCAGTATGTTTTTATTCTATGGATATAGTCTCCTATGCTTATGGTCACTGTAGTAGCTTCTGTTATTAAAGGTATCACCATCAAGGAAAACTGCAAACTCACTACACTCATTCCCAGGGCCGGATTTTCCTATAGGCTATCTAGGCTTCAGCCTAGGGCCTCAAGATCAAGAGGGGCCTACATTCAAATTGTTAGCAAAATTAAAATTACACTGTTCTAAAAACAGTGAACACTAAAACACTGAACCGAAAATAAGGAGAAATTCTACGCATATGACTAATAAACAAACATAAAAATGTATTGATAAATCACAGTAATGATGTATTTTATTATCTCTCATGTAATTTACAAACTTAAAAATGGAAGGTGAAAGGGCCTCATAAGTGGAATAGCCTAGGGCCTCTTTTCATATAAATCCAGCCCTGCTCATTCCTTTTCCTTTGCTCTGACCGCTAAGCTGATTCCAGTGGCGTACCTAGGGGCGGGTGGAGGGGGCGGTACATTTTTGGGAGCGGCACATTTTTGGGGGCGGCATTATTGGCCAAAAGGCTCAGAACACTTCACGTGTAACCAGCAGGGTTCGGAAAAATATCACTCATGAATGAATTCTCTGATTTTCATCCACAAATGCTTCAAAAATCATTTTCAGACGGTCCTTCTGTGACGGCATCAGACACGGCAGTTGAAATTTATGAGGCAATAACAAAAATAAACAGAAACATTAGATAGATAGATACTTTATTAATCCCAAGGGGAAATTCACAAATTCATTACACCGATAATAATTTCTAGGAAGATAAACAACTAACTCACAATGTATCATTTTGTTTCGTTAACAATCCGAATGCGTTCTTGCTCATCCCCACCTATCACTTGTACACCACATCGGTTCTGGTTTTCGCAGCATAATTATATTAAACTAATAATCAGAACATGGCTTATCAGTGTGTCTATATTATATTCTTGTCTAGTTGATGTTTATAAATAATTACATGTGAAAAAAATATTGCTGTTTCTCTATATATAAATAAATTTATGCAAAATGTATCTTAATTTTTCTCTATATGTCATTTTAATTTTCTATTTAAATAGATTAACATATTCAGATATGTTAGAGGGCGACAAATTGAAGCCCCGCCCCGCCCCGCCCCGAGGGGCGCGAACTTGAGCTACGCCACTGGCTGATTCTAGTAACCTGTGTCTTCTTCCACTGCAATCTCAAACCCTAAAAACATGTGGGAGTACTTTAGTTTTTATGTGAAATTTTGCTAATGTATTTTCTGGGTCCTTTCTTTCCCTAATATTGTATAGCATCAGTTGCAGATAAAGTTAGTAGAAAAGAACAGAAGATCCTGCTAACCATGAATCATTAAGTTATCATCCTCTTTAATAAAATCCCTGTGTGCGTCCAGGTGTCCGTGTGTGTGTGTCTTCTAGTGAAGTGCTTTGGGCGGGTCACGGTGCTTTGCGCGGTATTACTGTCAGAGAAAGTTACAGGCGTTTTATGGAAATACAAACCAGTATTACTGTTAGAGGAGATTAAAGGCATATTACCAACACGCACGCCTGTGTTACCGCCAGAGAAAATTAAAGGTATATTACGGACTTACAAGCCAGTGGATGTACAAGACAGTATTATTGTCACAGAAAATTAAAGACACACAATACACGGCGGCAGCCCACGAAGAATGGTCAGCTCAGCAAGTAAACATCAACAAAAGAAAGGCTGAAAGAAAGAAAAATACGACCAACAAAAAGAATAAGGTCAAAGTCCCTTATTTAATATAGACTGTTCCTACTAATGTTTATGCACTACTGTTCTAGCGCCCGTTATTGTAACGGGCTAAATGACTAGTGTAATAATAATTTATTTAAGATTTACAAGGGAAGTTTGGACTTTAAAGTTTAATGTATATGTTGTTGTTCATTTTGAAAGAAAGACAAGTACGTTAGGGAGGCTATCAGTAAAATGGAATAACTGCTTGAGGGATTATGGGATGTTGTAATTCATATGGTCACACAGGTCAGAGACGGAGCCTAGGTGACATGATAACTGTTAATTTTCAAACAAAGGCTTAAAGTTTAATGCTATGAAAACTAATTTACAAATAACATGATGATAAAAAAAAAATCAAGACGTCATTAATCCCTTGATGAGTATGTATAGATTCCAAAGGGATTCTCTTACCATCAGGACTGCAAAGTCAGCCTAAACACCTTAAGTAGATAATGAGAACCATTTCAGCTATGAGAGGTATTCTCAACTCGATTCTTGTTCAGAGTGAGGCTTTTACTGATAAATGTTTCATTCTTGATTGTAAAACTACAAAACACAATACAAAGGGTGCTTTCAGTACAATGCTCACGCCAAACAATTAATCAATAAAGAAATGCAGTATAAAAAAATCAATTAACTGTAGCAGATACACATCTTAACAAACATTTACAAAATAATTATTTAAAAGACAAACTGACAGGCATATCTTTGCCAAGGCTTAAAGTGAAAGAACCGGTGTCATGAACAGCATTCAGAACTTCACTAAACTAACTTCTTAAGAAAGGTGAATTGAACAACTTGTCAGTACTTAAATATGATCGCTAGGTGGCAAACCTTAAAATAAAGTGTGAACAGAATAACAGGTATAGCAAGAATGAGAGATCACCAAAATATCACTATAATCCCTGTGGTGAGAAAGTTTTTTAGTAGTAAATTTATTTCAGACAAGACTGATCACCATCTGCTCCACTTGCAGTTATGTCTGGAATGTGGCCAGCACCTTAATATTAAGACACTCCTCAGCTGCTGAGAAATCTGACCTCACTGAAGACAACTGAACAGTATGGCTTACTCCCAATAGTTTTCTTCCTGTCCACAGTGGAATGTTTTAGGTAATTAACCATCACTCAGAGGAATTTTCTCCAGTAAATTCTTTAGATATCACCCTTGTGCTTTTTGAGGACACAGTGCTTAGCAGTTTTGCCTCACAGCTCTAGGTAACTATACTCTGTGTCACAGACGTGAACATGGGAGGCAGCTAAAGGGCCTGAATGAGACTAATTCCGAACCAGACCGGGAGGTAGCAGAGTGCACCGACTCTTTTTCTCGCCTTTCTGCAGACCATTCACGGGAAATTCCGCCTGGCCCTGATGACATCAATTCTGGTTCCGACCCCTTTGACGTCACTTCTGGGTCCGAGCCTATGGACGAAGACCCTTCCGGTTCCGAACCCTTTTGAGGTCACTTCCTATACTGGCCTTTAAAAGCCGCTAACCATTTCTCTATCCCCTCAGTTCTGTTTGGGACTCTGATCTGTACACTTCTGTACATCAATTTATTCAATTTTGCAACCAGGAAACAATATACGGGTGGCTGCCCCAAACCTTGCTATGGCTCTTTGTCGAGTTTGTGACATCTGATAATTACATTTATGTACTGTTTATGTTCTCACTCTGTTTTTACATTTTTCCATATACTCCATTTTCTATCAAGTGTTTGGAGGTCCATGCTAGACTGACTGGGACTTGGATACTACTTCTACAATATTAGTGGTACAGGGTCTATTGCCTTAACACCCCATAATGAAATAAGTAAGCTCAGGAAACGAAGAGATGTTTTAGTGATTCCAAAGCCTATACATGTGTTAAATAAACAGTTATCATTAGCAACTTTCCCAAATGGTACAAATGAGGATAAGTAAGTAAGTCATTGAGAGGCAGTTCCATATAATTTAAGAAATGCCCATTCTGCATATCAAACCACTAAATCATCTTCTGCTTTTTTGAGACCAAAATACTTACATAAATAAATAAAACACATTGCACTCCTGGCCAGTTAAGAATTTCTCAGCTCTGTGTCTTTAGATTCCTCATGGGATGCAGGTTACAACTGTTGCTCACTAATACGAATATGAGTTCTCACAACAAGAACTAAATGCAGGCTTAGAACCTTTGAAAGTAATCAAAGCTTCATCTGATCCCAGAAATGAATGACTGATAGTGCTCTTCAGCTACAGCAAGCTACCTTAACATGGCTAACAGTTGCTGTGGTGGCACAGGGAAGTTGTATTTTGTCATAGTTTTGCTGCTTTCAGATATTTGGTAAGTAGCCATCACTTATCTCACTAGGTTGGGCAGAAGTTAATGTTGTTGCCTCACAGGGCCACAAGTCCTGATCCAGACAATGTCTGTGTGGAGTCTGCATGTTTTCTTTGGAGGGTGGAGGGTTCTTAAGTTACCCACATTCCAAAGGTGAGTCGATTGGATTAAATGTAAATTCTAAATTTAGATGGTGTGAGCGAGTATGGGTGTGTGCAAGGTTAATATTGTAAATATAGAAGGCAGAATGCAGTAAAAGGGTAGCAAAAGAGTGCTATTAGGATACTTCAGCCACCTCAAATCCAGTCTTCCTCCTACACTAGATCCCTACCAGTTTGCCTATCGCTTCAATAGGTCAACAGAGGATGCCATTTCCTCAACTCTTCACTCTGCCCTGACACACCTGAATAACAACAATTCCTACATCAGAATGCTATTTATTGATTTTACCTCCACATTTAACACCATCATCCCCTCCAATCTGGTAAATAAACTCAGCAACCGCAATACTAGCACCTCTCTTTGTAATTGGACACTGGAGTTTCTAACAAACAGACCCCAATTAGTCAGGTTAAACAACCACACATCCTCTACACTGATTCTGAATACTGGTGTTCCACATGGCTGTGTGCTCAGCCCACTCCTCTACTCCCTCTTCACCCATGACTGCATCCCACTATATGGCTCCAAATCCATCTTAAAGTTTGCAGATAATAGGTAATAGGACTGATCAGTGATAACAACAAGTCAGCTTACAGAGAGGAGGTTTAGCATCTAGCAACATGGTGTGCTGACAATAACCTCTCCGTCAACACCAAGAAGTCTAAGGATTTCATTGTGAATTACCAAAAAAGTAAAGGCAGCAGATATGCTTTCAACAATATAAATGGGGCTGACGTGGAATGTTTCTAGCTTCAAATTCCTGGGTGTCCACATCTCTGAGGACCTTTCTTGGACAATAAACATTTCTAGTGTGCCTAAAGAAGCACAACAGTGACAATACTCTTTGGGGAGGCTAAAGAAAACCTACCTGTCCCCTCAGATTCCATTGAACTTTTACTGCTGCACTCTCAAGAGCATATTGACTAACTGTATTACGGTGTAGTATGGCAATTGCTCCATAGCTGACAGGGAGGCCCTGCAACAGGTGATGAAAACTGCCCAGCACATCATCGGCATCCTGCTGCTGACTATTGCTGACCTGCAGTATACATGGTGTCTGCAGTGGGCTCACAATATCATCAAGGACGCCTTTCACCACAACCATGAACCGTTTACACTCCTCCCATCACAAAGGTGCTACAGGAGCCTTTGGTCCTGCACCAGGAGACTCAGGAACAATTTCTTTTATAACACAATCACCATTCTGAACTCTCAACCCTTACCACTCAAATAGCTGATCTTTTTAAATTTCAATAACTATTAACTGTACTCTATGTATATTTTCACCTGTTTACTTATATCTATTCTGTACACAAAAATATTTCATATATCTGTATTTATTCATATCATGTATCTGTACTTACTGATCAATATTCATATCTATATACTCTTCCTTGTGTATGCTGCCTTATTGCACTTTAATTTGCTATTTGCACCCACTGTCTATTGCACCTTACTCTACTATTTGCACTTTCTGGTTAGATGCTAAACTACATTCCGTTGTACCCGTACAATGACAATAAAGTTGAATCTAATCTATCTAATCTGATCTGACCTGACCTGACCTGATCTGATCTAATCTAATCTAATCTAATCTAATCTAATCTAATCTAATCTAATCTAATCTAATCTAATCTAATCTAATCTGTTGTATTCCAGTTACATTTGGATGGATAATCTACATGGAATGTGCAACTTGTTCAGCACAAGTACTAAAAAAATATTAGTATTTTATAAAAATGTTCATATTCAGTATTTGGTTTGCTTTTCACTTGTTTCTAGTGGTGTGTACTTAAAGACCTCTACTAACATTAAGCAAATATTATATACAAGCCCATTTATTCTGTAGTTCTGTCTGTTTATGATATAAAACTAATGTCGTTAATATGTATTTAACTATACAATCCACTTTAATAAAAGGGTAAGAGTCAGTGTATCCATTTGGCTGTTACAGTATGTCTCAGTCAATCCAAAAGATGGTGCATCACAAACGTTTGTGTAATAAAATGCTGTATTGGGCCATCATGAACACTAACACTGCTTTTATGAATTCAATATGGCATATAATGGACACAAATGCATTGCACAGTCCACTGCAAACAGTAACACTGAGGTCTATGTTGATTATTTGGATATCAAACCATCTTAGCTGGGTACCACAGCTAGTAATTACTAAAACTGAAACAAAAACTAACATATATAAAATAAATAGAAATGTTTTTATGAAATAAAAACTAAACTAACAATGCAGCATTAACACTGACTAGAATTAAACTGAATTTCTCAGCAAGATCAGAAAATAATATAAAAATAAAAACTAATATAAAAAACAAAAGTATAATGATCATGGGTGTGTTTATGAATGTGCCCTATGGTGGTGTTTGCTTCTGATTCTGCTGGAGTAACAGTGTAAGGTTTAGCAAGGTCAATAATAGTGCATTTCTTATGTACTGTACATCATTTAAAAATATAAAAAAACAATAAATGAACTATAAACAAGAATAACAGGAAAGACACAAAAAATCAGATAATAGTAGTTCAATATTAACAATAAATCAGTAAATAAATACTACCCAGGGAAAAATCTTGGCCATAACATAACATAAATCTTTATGAATATCCTTTACAACTGTTAAATGCAGTGCTCAAAGACCACCATGTCTGTCTTGCATTTAGTTTTCTTTGCATTTAACTCTTTGAAGCTGATTCTTCCCTGTAGCACAGCTGACTTTACCAATCTGTATATCAACCTATACTGTCAATCACACCAGAAATATATTTAGTACTTTGTTTTTGCTTTGTGACTGCATGGCAGATTATTTACATCAGGGGTCGCCAACTCCAGTCCTGGAAGACCACCGTGGCTGCAGTTTTTCATTCTAACTCTTTTCTTAATGAGTGACCTGTTTTTGCTGCTAAATAACTTATTTTGAACTAACTTTATTTGACCCCTGAATTGTTTCTTTTCCATAATTAGCAGCCAAACAATAATGAGATACAAAATAAGCCAAAACAACTGGTGTCCATCATACAGGGTCTCAGGAATGTCAATCTGCTCTGGTCCCCAAAACATTTTAACAGTGCTCTTAGAAAGAGAAATTCAACAATTTTGGAAATGTCTGCTAATGTACCATGACAGCAGACAAGCCACAGAACTAAAGAACGGGTTTAATTAACAACAAGAATCAATTAAGCAGCTGGTTGGAGTGAAATTGGTTGGAGTTGGAGGTCCTGACTTAGTTGGTCTTCTGTTGGCTCCCTCACTTCATATTTCATTTCTGTTTAGGTGCCATTTAAGGAAAGAAATGAAGCAATTCAGAGGAACGATGAAGAAATTCAGGGGATCAAATCTTAAAAAACAAGCAATTAAATTAAAATGAATTCACAATAAGTTAATTAGTAGCACAAACAGGGCATTCATTAAAAAAAAGAGTTAGAATGAAAACCTGCAGCCATGGTGGTCCTCCAGGACTGGAGTTGGCGACCCCTGCTTTAGAAGAACTATAGATGTTCTGCCTAAGATGGACTAAGCTTTCTTTGCATCACTGTTCACAGACTACAGTACTTTGCAGCTCTGTGGTTTTCTTTGGTGATGTGTCCTTTGGTGGCATGGTCCAATATGTGAAGGGGAAGGAGAGACCAGTAGATTATGAACATGCAATGAAACTGAAGAAGACGTAATTGGCTGATTTGAGTTTGTGTTGCAAACAAAAGAAGTTGCTAGGAGTACAATGGAGGCATGGGTAATGGGTAATATTGGTAATGTAGTGGTACAAGCACAATTAAACCCACTTGGTCATCTAAGTGATAATTCAATATTGGAGATATACAGGTTGCCAAGAACCGAACTATTAGCACTGCTGCAGCTGTAAAGAAACAACTGTCAAGACCCAATCATCACAACTATGCCCTGGCATCTGTTTGGCAGCTACTAGCAACACAAATATATTACACCACTAAAAGGATTCCAGTAAACTGTTGGAGATGTACAAGGCAGCTGTGTGCAAAGCAATACATAAAGACACCAGGCTTCTTCTTTTCTAGCCACATACTGTTTCTATTCAACCCTGAAGAACTGCATGAAAGTCAGGTCATTCCATGCAATCGCCAACATCCCACAAATTGTTGGAGTGATGGATAGGACAAATGCCAATTCACACGCCTAGCCTTTTGCAGCCTATGCACACCTGCTGTATTGGGTTTTTGGATGATAATATGCAAGTAATATACAGTCACCAAGGACTCTTGACAGACATGGGTGCTGACATGAACTTTGCAAATGCTAGAGGCTGCTGAGAGTTTTTGATGTTTTCTGTGGTGTGAGAGTTAAATAAAAAAATACATTTTACTCTTAAAAACTTGGGTTTTGGTTGCAGCCAAGAAACTGTTTGGAAATTTTTAAAGCTTTTTTCCCTTTAGAAGTGTTTTTTTGCTTTTTTTTCGCCTGCACAAGAGCAAAAGTAGCTTAGTGTTTGGAGGTGCGCTTGGAAAAGTTACTTGTACTTGTTCTTGTTACCTGTATTTGAACTAGCATTGAGGAGGCAGGGTAGAAAGCAGCAGTAACTGATATCGGCATTTGTAAGCATCATAACAGTGATTCCTTAGTTTAAAAGGAAAAAAAAGCCACGGCTGACTTTAAAGCAGCAAAGGGAAAGGCTCAGCGGTGCACAGGTAAGCGGCCAGCGTTAAGACGCCGATCATGCAAAAAGGGTTGAAGGAGTAGAAAAGGTAGTAAAGTTTTATTTATTTGTTTATTTTAGATAGATAGATAGATAGATAGATAGATAGATAGATAGATAGATAGATAGATAGATAGATAGATAGATAGATAGATAGATAGATAGATAGATAGATAGATAGATACTTTATTAATCCCAAGGGGAAATTCACATAATAGATTGAACAGTTCTTAGTGGTCCAGAGACAGTGTGAGGGTTCATTAATACGGGGGAATACTGTACAATCAGTGCGAGTGGAGAGCTTTTAAGTAAGGAATAAGAGGAGCGCAAAGTTAGGAGAACAGACAGATAAAAGTAAAGTTAACCTCATAGAAGGACAAACAGCAGGTAGCTGAGAGGGAGAACAGTACAGGAGCTTAAGGGGACAAGGTGTAAAATAGCTGTAGCAGTTCATAGTGTTACCATTTAAGTTAAATAATTTAATTTTAAGGAAAAAAAAGTTAAGGCAGTTTTACTAATCCTAAATCAAATTTTAGTAATGAGGCCAGTGGAATGCAAGTCCTGTTGGATGTTGGACTCTTTAGATGATGGCTTGGAGGAGCCAGTTGTCTTTGAGGGCTACATCTGCAGGAGATGCCAGCTGATCCAGTACCTTGAGCACAGTGTCTGCGTTGTAATAGAGAATTAGCAGACCTGGCCCAGATGTCCTTTAGAGAGATAGTGTGCACCCCCAAGGTGGAGTGAGAGGAGATTCCAGACCAGACAGGTAGAAATAGGTGGGTCACGGTTACAAGGCATAAGGCAAAGGGTGCACACTGTCTGGGGCAACAACCCCAGAATTAGAAGTGTCAAAATGTTATCACGTCCTTGCGGAGCTGGACGGTGTCTCTGATGATTCTGAGGTGGTAGGCAGGAATGAGGAGCCCCAACGGGCCACCTCAGAACAAGTTCCTAGAAACAGAGAGGTAGTGATAGTTGGGGACTCAAGCATTGCAACAAATGACATACATAAGGGTAGTATTTCAGTTCTGCGGTCCAAATTGAAAGAGTTAGGTGCCAGGCTGAGAAGAAGAACTGACAAGGTAGCCTTCTCTGAAGTTCTGCCTGTGCCACATGCCAGTCCAGGTAACATTGAGAAGATTACAAGGCTTAACGCGTGGCTCAAATCTTGGTGCAGGGTAGAAGGTTATGGGGCATCAGGACTCCTTTTGGAACAGATGCGACCTGTTCTGCCATGACGGGCTACATCTGAGCTTTAGGGGCACCAATATATTGGGGAGGTATATGAGTAGGCTAGTCGAGAATTGCTTAAACTAGGGAATGGGGGGGGTGGCAGGGAGTTTAGGACAGGCCAGGTTTAGATCTCTGCATGGAGGAACATACAACGGTGTAGAAATAAAAATGCATAGTAATGTAAATTCTAAGCCAACATTTAAATGTAGAAGGAGTAACACATTAAAAGTAGCTTGTCTTAATGCTAGAAGTATCAAAAATAAGGTAAGTGAGTTGGAGTTGTATGTAGCAGAGCATAATTATGATATTATAGCAATAACGGAAACCTGGTTAAATAACAAAGATGGGGATGAGTGTAACATAGAGGGATACACATTTTTTAGGAAGGATAGACAGAACAGAAAAGGAGGTGGGGTAGTTGTTTATGTCAAACAGAATTTAAATGTAAGTCCTCTTAAGTTGGATGATGAGCCCCATCTTAGTGAGGACATGTGGCTTCACCTGGAAAATATTAGGGAAAGAGGTCTTATTTTAGGAGTGTGTTATAGACCACCCAATTCAGACAGTAATTTCAACAAACATCTTTATAGTAATATCAAAAAGGCAAGTTTACAGGGAGATATTATAGTCATGGGGGACTTTAATTATCCAAATATTAACTGGGATAACCTTGCAGATGGAGGAGCACAAGAGCAGGAGTTTTTAGAAGTAATCAGTGACTATATTTAATACAGTGTGTTAAAGTACTGACACAGGGTGAAACTTGTCTGGATTTAGTATTTTGTAATAATTAAGATAGAATTGAGGGAGTAGAGGAGATTGAACCACTATGGTCAAGTGACCATAATGTAATACAATTCTCAGTATTTTGTAAGAGTGTAGATGCAAAGACTAAAATTGTTAAGTTTAACTTTGGAAAGGCACATTTTGAGCAGATGCGACAAAGTCTAAGGAGGATAGAATGGGATAAGCTTTTAAGTGTGCAGACAGTCGAGGAGCAGTGGAACAGGTTTAACAATGTTTTACATGTAATGCAGGACAGATACATACCTAAATTTGGAATTAATAGGAAATTTAGAAAAAAACTCCACAGTGGATTAATAAAGATTTAAAAAAGAAGCTGCAAAGGAAAAAACTGCTTTATATGGCATATAAAACTAATGACTGCAAAGTGAATCGTAGAGCGTATGAGAACAAGAGAGCAACCATTAAGAAGGATATCAGGGAGGCTAAAAGACAGTTGGAGAGGAATATAGCAGATAAGGCGAAAGACGACCCTAAGAGATTCTTTCAGTATTTTAGTAGCAAAAGAACAGTCAAGGAGGAGGTCAAGTGCATCAGAAATAGTAAAGGATACAGACAATGAAATAGTGGATGCCCTAAACTTACATTTTTCTGAGATGTTTACAAGTGAGCAAGTGGATAACCTCCCAGAGGTAACAGGGACTACTAAGGAGGTACTGAGGGATTTGGAAATTGTAGAGGGAGAAGTACTGCTCAGATTAAGCAGGCTGAAATCAAACAAATCACCAGGACCAGATAATCTTTACCCTCAAGTTCTTGAGAAGGCTAGTGAGTACATATATAAACCCTTGACTCATATTTTTAGGAAGTCACTGAGCACTGGAGAGATTCCAAAGGACTGGAAAATGGCAAATATCATTCCATTATATAAAAAGGGTGATGGGGCAGATCCAAGCAACTATAGGCCAGTAAGCTTAACATGCATCACAGGAAAATTAATGGTAGGAATTATTAAGGATAAGATTGAGCAACGCCTGGCAAGGACAGGAGTTATTAGGAACAGTGAGCATGGGTTCAGAAGAGGGAGGTCGTGTTTTATTAACATGCTGAAATTCTATGAGGAGGCAACAAAAGGATATGATCAAAGTGGAGGATATGATATTATTTATCTGGACTTTCAGAAAGCATTTGATAAGGTGCCACATGAGAGGTTGGGCATCAAACTAAAATAAGTGGGAGTTCAGGGTGATGTTTGTAGATGGGTGCAGAATTGGCTCAGACACAGGAAGCAGAGGGTGATGGTGCGAGGAACCTCATCAGAATTTGCCAGTGTTAAGAGTGGTGTTCCACAGGGGTCAGTGCTAGGGCCGCTGCTATTTGTATTATATATATTTAGATAGGAATATAAGTAACAAGCTGGTTAAGTTTGCTGATGGTACCAAGATAGGTAGATTAGCAGATAATTTGGAATCCGTCATACAGAAGGACTTGGATAGCATACAGGCTTGGGCAGATTTGTGGCAGATGAAATTTAATGTCAGTAAATGTAAAGTATTCATATTACTAAACGAGAATGGTAAACCGGATATGGACGCAGGGACCTGCCCGTGGACGCAAAAGACATAGTGCGCAAGTGCCACACTAAGCCCCCCCCCCCCCCCCCCAAAGTGAAACGGGAGAGACTACGCACGTGCGCAGGCGCCACACAAAGCCCCAACCCACGCCCCCCCCCCCCCCCCCCCCCGCACCAGAGCAAAACGGGAGAGACTACGAACCGTCAGAGTAGGAAACAAAGTAAAACATCATAAAGAATTTAAAGAACATGGACAAACACATGTAGAGCAGGTTACAGAACAAAGCCCCCCTGCCCAGAGTAAAACGAGAAAGACTACGAACCGTCTGACATGCCGCAAGCAGGATAAAGCGAGGTCAGAAATAAAACACAGAGTAGGAAACAAAGTCAAACTTTATAAAGGGATTAAAGAACGGGAACGAACACATGGAGAGCGGGTTACAAATGATGAAAACTGGAATGCAACAGCTTCAAAAAAACCTAGGCATGAAACACATGCACACCGAGATACAGAATATAAAGGCAGAAACAACGACAGTTAAACGTCCACACCACACAGCGGAGGCAGACCCGGAAGGTGCAGGCGCCTACATCGTGCGTCGGAAGGGGCGGTAAAGTACAAAAGGCAAAGGCGCCTACACAGCATGGTAAAAACCGACAAAATATGGAAGGTGCTGACGTCGCCGCCATATTGTGAGTGGCACTAATGTGTGGTGGAAGCGCCGCCATATTGTGAGTAGCACTAATGCGTAGTGAAAGCGCAGGAGGAGACATAGTAAAACAAGAAGAGTCAACGCCCCGCCCCAGAGTGAAACGGGACACACTACGGAGTCCACAAAGGTTCATACATCAAACCCGAGATGGTATGGACACGCATCTGAAACCGCGGAAGCAAAACTGTCTCGGCTCCAAAACCAAACAGCTCAACAACTAGCACAGCTTCGACACCGAGCCCACGTGGACAGATCTAATGAACGTGGACGCCTACAACACACGTCTCAAACTGCCTAGGCAAAGCAGGCACGGATTCAACACGACACAGCTCGAGTTACCGAAATACAAACACGCGCCTGCCTGGATATAATTAATGAATGCAGGCGCCTACAACGTGCGTCAGAAATGCCGCAGACCAGGCAGGCACTGCTCCAAAAAGAAAGAGCTTGACTAAACGAGATACGAAGTGAAACGGGAAACACTACAGAGTCCGCAGTGCTCCACAATGCACCGCATAACAGTTAGGAAACAGCTTCGTAGTAACAGTAGGGAGACCCAGAGTGACACGGGCGAACGCTTCGTATTAAACATACGTCATCCTCACACGTCCAAACTATACAGCATAGGTGAATCACATTATAGTGATGCATTATTAACAGTACGATAAACATCACAGTATCGCAAACAAATAAAAATTATTACTCGAAAAAGGGAAAATATATTCATCACGGACCAGGTGTCATTGAAACAAAAGCAGAATAAAGCGAGATCAGAAATGAAAGACAGAGTAGAAAGCAAAGTAAAACGTCATAAACAGGTTAAACGAGGGGGCCAAACACATGGACAGCAGGTTACAGATAATGAAGACCGGAATTCAAAAGCTTCAAAAACAAAAGCTCGACTGACCAAGATACAAACTAAAACGAGAAACAATACGGGGTCCGCAGTAGTCCACAATGCACCGCATAATAGTGCGGACGGAGCTCCGTATTAACAGTGGGGGGCCCCACAGTGACACGGGCGAATGCTCCGTATTAAACGTGCGTCATCCTCACACGTGGCTGCCCAGCGGGCACGGGTTCAAAACGCCGGGGGTAGGCGAGCGAAGCGAGCAGGGGGCGGAGCCCCCTTGTTTTACATAGGAAGTAAAAATGTTAGGTTTGAATACAAAATGGGAAGTCAGAAAATTGATAGTAACACCTAATGAGAAGGATTTAGGAGTCATAGTGGACTCTAAGCTATCAACTTCCTGACAGTGTTCAGAAGTCATTAAGAAGGCTAACAGAATGTTAGGTTATATAGCACGATGTGTGGAGTACAAGTCCAAGGAGGTTCTGTTCAACCTTTATAATGCACTGGTGAGGCCTCATCTGTAGTACTGTGTGCAGTTTTGGTCTCCAGGCTACAAAAAGGACATAACAGCACTAGAAAAGGTCCAGAGAAGAGCGACTAGGCTGATTCCAGGGCTACAGGGGTTGAATTATGAGGAAAGATTAAAAGAGCTGAGCCTTTACAGTTTAAGCAAAAGAAGATTAAGAGGTGACATGATTGAAGTGTTTAAGATTATGAAGGGAATTAGTACAGTGGATCGAGACTGTTATTTTAAAATGAGTTCATCAAGAACACGGGGACACAGTTGGAAACTTGTTACGGGTAAATTTCACACAAACATTAGGAAGTTTTTCTTTACACAAAGAACGACAGACACTTGGAATAAGCTACGAAGTAGTGAGGTAGAAAGGAAAACTTTAGGGACTATCAAAACTAAACTTGATTTTTTTTGGAAGAAATAAGTGGATAGGATTGGCGAGATTTGTTAGGATGAATGGCCTGTTCCCGTCTAGATTGTTCTGACATTGTGACAAATTGGCCTGGAAGTACCCATGATGCATTTTTCTGGGCCAATACAGTGATCTGTTGCAAGGCAATGGGCAGTGAATTTGGGGAAAGCTGCCTGTTGGGTGACAGCATCTATCCTCTTTGCCCATATGTACTGACACCTGTAATTACTCCACAGACCGTGGCTGAAAAGCAGTAGAATACTGCACATCAGCGTATACACAGTGTGGTTGAATGCACCATAGGAATGTGGAAAATGCGCTTCAGCTTTCTCTACAAATCTTTAGGCAGCATCCCCAGAGCGGTGCTGTGCCATGTTACACAATATTTTTAAAAAAGCAAGTGTTCCACTGCTCATTGTGAGGAATATGAGTAGGAGGAGGTGTTGGTGGTGGCTGTAGAGGCTGACAACAACCAAATGCCACATCATATATGACAGAATGCCCAATAGACTGGTGTAAAAGTGTAAAAAAGGTTGTTCGGATGAATATTTTGCTTGGTTCATCTTTGATTTCATAAGAGATAGATGTATGATTATTCATATTGTTTATGTGAAAATGAATATGTTGAAGCAGTGGGTAATTTTTTCTGCTTCTGTTACTTTTAAATTATGCATATTTATTTACATTTGGAGGAAAAAAACCAGTAAAACTAAAAGATGACATTCAAACTATATGTTGTCAAGGATTGTCTCCTTCCTGAGTGGGTGATGATTGTCTATCTGTAAACAGAATACAGTAATGAATAGTTACATTGAATCACTCTTGGTGGAATACACCAAAGGTGTCTGCTTAAGTGCTTATATACAGGGTTTTTCCTAATTAGTACTTTAATGTGATGGCGTTTTCAATTTGCTTTTCTTTTGGCACTGTTATTTTATACTATTATTATAGGACTAAAGACAGCACTTTGCATTGAAAATGTGCTCAAACGATTATTTTCAATTGACTTGTAGGATTCCTGTCTTAAGAAGCCTTTTGGACAACCGACATAAAAGTTGCTCATTTGATGCCAATGTTGTTAGTTACTTGCTAAGTATGAATGTTTTTGGGAAACTCATCCCAAATCACTTGGGGAGCCATATCAGCTTGAAGCTTTAGCACTTAAGGAAAACAAGGCACAAAAATCACCATAAATGTTGCAGTAACACTTGTACCTTATCTTTGCTCTTGGATGATGACATTCTGATGGGGGTGCATTTCTTGCCATAGTTTTCTTCACATCATTAAGGTAAGTCCTTCCCTGAGGTCCATCTCAGGTACAGAATGTCCTCTTAGCTTGTGATATCCAAGTCATAATATTGTCAAATTGAGAGTTGAAGGTCCCTAACGTACTACTATATCGAAGAAAATGTAATTTATAAATCTATTGCAGCCTTTGAATAAAATACATCGTATTCAGCTCCAAATAGACCCTGATTATACATCTTTTACTAGTAGTTGACTTGTCGGAGATTTTGCAGCCATAGCTTACACAATGATTTGAGTGGGATCTTCTTGTTGAGAGACCTCTATTAAGTATAAAAGCATAGGCAAAAAAAACTAAGAGAGAGGTGAAAATTCCACTCCAAACTAAACAAAAGAGAAGCTTAGCTGGGATTTGAAAGTTGTGCACTGGAGCTGTGAAGCAATAGCACAACCTACTGCTTCACCCCAAAATGAAATGTGATACCACATTCTCCAAGCCACCTAATCAAATTCAGCCCAAAGTTCCAACAAGCTTTTTTCCTATTGATGCAGCTTTTGGTTTGTCTGCAGGGAAATTGTACTTAGTCAGGCTTTATTCTTGATTGTGCTTAAATCAGGTGGTTTCAAGATTTAAGAAGACACAATGTAGTATTATATGATATGTTTAACGTAACATTCAGGATCACTGGGGCTGGAGACTATCCTGGGAGCACTAGGCACTAGACAGAAAACATGAAGGACTTAATGATCTCCCCTTGTTTGTAAAACTTCTTATTTTCTTGAAAAAAGGTGCCAGTTAGTAGCATGGTCAGCTCATGCACACACACAGGGCCAATTTTAAATTGACAACCTAACCAGCACATCTTTGGGAGGATGTAGAAGAAAAAACAAAGTACCCAGAGAAAAAGCCACACAGACATGGAGAGAACATCCAGATTCCACAATAACAATAATAGAGCATGGGATTCAATCCCAGGATGCTAGACCCCTGAACTAGTACTGCTAATTGTTGCTTGTGGAAGAAGAATTGTAGAGTAACATAGTATTCATCTTAAAGAAATAGCATAAAGGCTTAATAAATGTGGGCACACCAGGAAAAGGTCAAGTGAACAACAAAATGTACACTGAAATACAAGAATTGGTTTTGGAAAAATACCGAGATGGTCAAGTAAATAAAGAATGTACCAAAAGAAAGGCTGATGTAATATACAAAATATACTAAAGGATGACTAAGAAATCAGCAGATGTCCTGTAAACAACGAGAGTGGACAGTTGTTATATGCAATGGGTGGTAGCTCATCTCAAACGGTATAAGAAGAACCAGAATATATTATAATACACTTTTATTTTATATAAATCATTTTGGGTGTAAACCAATGAACCAACCAGAGTAAAATGTATGCATTGATTGACACAGTATGTAAATTCAACAGTTTATAAAATGAACCTTTATTCTTTGTTTCTCTGACCATTCTGTAACAGACTGCTTTTGAAGAATGCTCCCTCCAACGCATTTTCAAGTCAAGTCAAGTCAAGTTGGGGAGCGTGCCCTGGTACAGTGCGTAGCTGCACCCACCACACGATGAAACAGCTTGGGATCCCGGTTGGCAACCCCCCAGGCAGACACACGGTCCAGTCCCACCCTCCGGAAATTACCCTCTATCTGCCGCAGCCAGGTGTTACATGGGTGACCCCTTGGCCTGGTCCGTCCACTTGGGTCCCCTACAATGAGGATCTTACAAGCTGGATCACCCTCAGGGAAACGCGTCACATGGCCGTATTGCTGTAACTGACGCTCCCTCACAATGCAGGTAATATGTCTCATTCTGGACACCATGAGCAACCATTCATTCGACACAAAGTCAAACCAGCGGTACCCAAGGATTTTCCGGAGAGACACAGTACCAAAGGAGTCCAGTCTTCGACTCAGATCACTGGATAGCGTCCATGTCTCGCAACCATATAGCAAGACAGGGAGCACCAGGACTCTAAAGACTTGGCAAGGCATTTTGCTGAGGAGTAATTAAAAGATACAATGAATAGCTTTTCTCCTGCCCAATTACTGATTTGTCCTGTTAGAGGACGTTTCATTCTTTAATAAGATGTTAAATTTCGACCACATGCTCTTTGTGTCACACTGTGCTGGGTTCATTTTTGCTTATTTTTACCGTTTATAGCAGTGACAGCGCAGATCTCAACATTTTGTATGCTGGTTGTTATGATGGATACATACTTCTAGACATATGTGACATAAACTGCACAGCATGTGGATTCATAATGGCCAGCTAAGGTCTTTAAAAGACATCTGAACATTGTTTATAATAAAGGAAATTTGCTGCTTGAAGAAATCACTTTCAAAAGCATTCACAGTAAATTCTTTACTGAATTGTTTTAGGTTTTGACCAATAATGAGTTTGCTACTTCAAGTTTTGCTACAAGAACAGGTTTGCCATCACCTCGTGCTTATTTTGTCTACTTCTGCTTGCTTTCTCTTTGGATTTAGCCCCAAATCTCAGCCTTTCAATCTCCTTTGCCATCTCGATTCATTCATAGGAGAATCTTCAAGTCGCATGACAGGTGGAACATTTTAACTCGAGCGTAACAATCAGACTTTTATTTTAGGACCAGAGCACCAGCAATACATCTTAGAAGACTTTTAGATAGATAGATAGATAGATAGATAGATAGATAGATAGATAGATAGATAGATAGATAGATAGATAGATAGATAGATAGATAGATACTTTATTAATCCCAAGGGGAAATTCACAAATTTTACTTCAGTGTATGCATTTCATTTTAGCCGCAATTATGAATGGTGTGTCATGGGATAGCTATAGAAATAAAACTTCCAAATAGTATTTATAGAGCAGGAAAACAAGAATATATCTTTTTTCTCACTGTCAGAAAAGATGTTCAAACAGTAAGCCAAGCAACTTCATCCATTTTAACATTCAGCCCTGTGTTGAACCCAGTTTATGCCCATACCCTTTCAGGTAAATTGTACAAATTAAGAACAGAGAGGAGAAGTGTGAAGAACAGTTTAACAGAGATATGGAAGTTGTGGGGTTCCCAAAGCACTACATCTGCACCTGGTGGTTAGCAGTGCTCTACCATGGCTCAGGAGAGTGGCTTATAATATTGGCCTGGTCATTATCTGCTTTGAACTTTCATGCTCCATCTGTGTTATGGTAGCTTTTTCTCACATGGCACAAAGACATGAAGGTTAGGGAAAGTTGAGGCATTATACTGAGTAACATTGGGCATTTGTGTACTTTCCAAAGCAATGGTACTCCAGAGTTGATTTCTGCCCAATGCTTGAAGATATGCTTCATACATTCTCTGAACCCTTACTTAATTTAATTATAATTTAAAATGGATCGATGGATGGAGGAAAAAGGTCATCATTAAACCAACATGTCCACCTTCAAATGTCTGGATTGGTCCTGGCAGGGAAGCATTTAACATCTTTCACTGGGCAGCATCAGAGGATTCAGACATGCTGGATATGTAAGGAGATGCCTTTGTTGAACATAAAACCACTGAGGTCATTGCAATCCTCTGGCTAATACCCAGATTAAACAGATCACTTTAGGAACCGTATGAGCTTGGAGCTTTAACACCTGTGCAAAACACAGAACATACATAAGATAGATAGATAGATCTTTAGTTATTGTCACTTTTACAAAGGAGCAACGAAATTGAAGGTGCAGTCGACTCAGTGTGAGGCATAAGAGTTAAAAAGACAAGAAGAGAGGAAATAGTACTTGAATAGTAATAAAAGTACTTGACAAAATATACAAATTGCACTTGTTGACTTAAGGTCTATAGATAGATAGATAGATAGATAGATAGATAGATAGATAGATAGATAGATAGATACTTTATTAATCCCAGGGGGAAATTCACAATTCACATATACTGCACATTGGTAGAATGACATGGAGCAGTTTTATTCCGAGTTCAGGGCCATGACTGCTTTTGGAAAAAAACTGTTTTTAAGACGGTTGGTCCTGGTTTTCATTGCTCTGTATCTCTTGCCCGATGGCAAAAGCTGGAAGAGGCAAAGACCGGGATGTGATGAATCCTGTGAAATGTCTATTGCTTTTTTGTGGCATCAGGAGGTGTAGATTTGTTCCAGAGTGGGGAGGATACAACCAATTGTTCTCTCCGCTGTCCTGACGACCCTGTGGAATGTTCTTTTCTGAGGAAGTGCAGCTGCCGTACCACACACACAGTCCGTACATGAGCACACTCTCGATGGAACAGTGAAGAGACAAGATTTTTAGGGAGATGGTTCTTTCTGAGAATTCTCAGAAAATACAGTCTCTGCTGCGCCTTCTTCAGCAGCTCCTTGGTGTTGGCGCTCCAGGTCAGGTCATCCTCCAGCTCAATACCCAGAAACCTGAACACCAGGACCCTCTCCACACAGGCCCCGCCAATGATGAGTGGCTGGATGTCAGTTTTGTTTTTACTAAAGTCAATAACAAGCTCCTTCATTTTTGTGGTGTTGAGGACCAGGTTTTTGACTGTGCACCACTCTGACAGCCGCTTCACTTCGTCTCTGTATGCCACCTCATCTTCCTTGCCCGAGATGAGTCCGACCACCGTCGTGTCATCCGCGAATTTTATAATCTTTATAACCATAAATGCTGCATTGACACCTGCATATTATCTTTGTTCTTGGAATTTGACACTCTGAGGGGGCATTTATGTCCATAATTTTCTTCTCATCATTAAGCAAGTAGATCCATCTCAGCTACAAAGTGATGTTTTTGTTATGATCTTAGTTTGCGGATTACCCTTTTCATAGTTTTTCAAAATATTGCCAAACTTTATATTTTAAAGTTGCTAGCATACTACTATCTAACATACTAATGGATACTTCAATTATGTATCTATTGCAACCTCTTACTAAAACAAACTCTATTTACCTCCAAACAGACCTAACCTATGCATCTTTTATTAGGGGTCGACTTCTCTGAAATTTTCAAGATTTAGTTTACACTGTACTTCGAATAAGAAATTCTTGCTGAGATAACACCCTACCAAATAAAGGCAGAAAAAAAATGTGGAGGAGACAATTCCACTCGAAACTTTACAACAGAATACCTGTCTGAATGTTTATTTTGCAGGGACGGTGGTGTTGGTCTATTCTGTTAACGACTGGCGTTCTAGAATTTGTGCCCAGTGCCTGAAGCTGCCAAGACGTGCTTTAGCCATCCCTCCTCTAAACCCATAATTAACTGTCATTTAAAGTGGTTGAAGAAGGCGAAAACGTACATCTCCACGTTCATGTGTGTGGCTTGGTCCTAGCGGTGATGCGTTAAGCAGTTTTCAATGATCATCATCCGAGGATTCCGGCGCCTTGGATGAGTGGATAAACTGGTCCAATGCCTTTGTTGCACATAAAACCTCCAAAGTTACTACAACCCGGGGATTCGGACATCCTGTGTGTGTTTTTCACTCCACCTGCGACTGACATCTTCGAGCAAGTGTTTAATCATAGTTTAAAAAAGAACGACACGCAAACTAGTTTTGCCTACGGCGCCAGTTAGCCCAGTTACCTGGGTTTAATTAAAATCCTTGTTTACCTTCCAGACGCTCCGGCTCTATATAATTAAAGGCTGGCATGATAATTTGCAGATACGAAGAGCAGAGCTGTACAAGAGGAAACAATCGGCATGCACGTGTGCTTCACTCACTAAACATTTACTTCAGTCTGCGATAAAGACGATGTCTTTGGTGTTAGTTGTGATACTAAGATAGCTCATTTAGGATGACCGATCACAACGTTCATAATGCTACTTAGTTTTCTTTTGCCACGAATTGCTCAAGCATGATGCAACACTCTCTAGGCTTACAATTCCTCCCAACCCACATCTCAAATGAAAAAGGAAAAAAAATCTTCGACATTTGTGATTGGCGAGTATAACCGTCGCTATGAGTTCATTGGTTCATTTGGGTGACAATCAACATTTTCGTCATTACTCCGGAAACTCTGCTGTTTAGAGCCGGAGGAAGCCACGTTGACAGCGTGAAATTGATCCGGTATTCTGCGAATATAGAGATTACAAGACTGAGCAGAAGGTCGCTCTTTACGAGGTGCGTGTTTCGTTCTAAAAAAATCACAACATTCAATAGGATTCAATAATCGTATTGTTCCAAAGTTATTAAACACGTGCTTTGGTGCGGATGGGAGTCCCGCTATAAATTGTATCTTTCAGAGTGTTGGCGACTTGGCTGCGTTTTACTTCTGTCTGTAGCTTCTAAAATGTGTGTATGTATGCATGTATTTATGTATTTATTTATTTATGTTTGCCTTTAGGTCGGTTTTCAAGATCAAGAAGGAGGTCTTTTGTTTATAACAGGATGAGCGTCGGCTTTATAGGAGCGGGTCAGCTTGCCCATGCCCTGGCAAGGGGCTTTACTGCGGCAGGTATGAATCACTTGAAATGGCAGCTATTGGATACAGAATGTGGGGTCGACCGAGGATCGGCAGGGATTTTTTAGGGGCACGTGTAAACGGTAGCATGCAGGAGATCATTCTACGCACCAGTGAGCAATGGACGCTTAAGTGTGCCAGTAAGCGGCAATTAGAAGGGCCGTGTGAAGGCTAAGATGGGCATCTGCGAGCGGGCACGGACAGGAATTGTTGAAGGGTACCTGGTTTTAGAATACAGTGTACTCTAGTAAAGTAAAGAGTAAAGTCTCCCTTAAAAGTTTCACCATGTAAGCCTTAGTTAGAATATATGAAATGATGGAAACAAAAAATATAGAATATATGAAATGATGGAAACAAAAAATATACACTACCCTTCTGTGTGTTGCAGCTTTAACTTTGTGGATATTCCAGATGTCATAGTGCATTATTGTGTAAAGTAGAAGATTAATCATTATAAAAGTGAAAATTGACGCACTTAATGGATTGTGGATGTTCTGGCGTACGCAAGCTTTTCGCACAGACAGTTAAATGATTAAGCAAGTTATTTGTATTGAATGACCTTGTACTTATGATGAAATTGAAAGAATAACAGAGGTAGGAGTAATTGAAATGTAAAGATTGAAAGTGAAGTGAATGACCTGATGGTGAATTTAGCAAAGAAGTGCTGGTTGAGCAGGAAGAGACAAGAGCTTAGAAGAAGATATTGATACTGCACAGCATATAGGGAGCTCCATTCAGTGCATAGGAAGCTGGCACAGAGGTGAAACAATAAGTTGAACTTGTAGTTGAACAAGTTTTTTGAGTATAACATTTCCCAAGAGTGTTAGGTGTATTAAGTGTAAACTTGGATAGTGAAAATAATGAAGTTATTTCTAGGTGATATGCTGAATGAGGCAAAAGTAATGTACTTGGCAGTCATAGTAAGGTTTATGGACAAAATTTTGGAAGCTCTTGAGACCATTTAAATGAGTCTTTCAGTTACTGAAGGGGAAATGCGTGTGCGGTATGTCAGAAGTTCTATTATACATGGGAATTAAAGATTGCCAGTAGAAGTAGAACATGAACAAAAGTGGTGGCATTCATCAAGTGGAGAGAATGGATTGTTGAAGTGAGAGAAGTTGTGAGGCGAGGAGAAACATACTGCGATAAACTATATGGACAAAGGTATTGGGACGCCTGACCATTACACCAACAGAGACTTTATGTATTTGAATGAAGTGTCATTAGACGTTAATGCGGAATTGACCAACTTGCAGCTATAATGGTTTCCAATCTTCTTGGAAGATTTTCCACAAGACTTTGGAGTGTTTCTGTGGGAATTTGTGCCCATTCATTCTGTAGAGCAGTTACGAGGTCAGGCACTGAGCTTGGATGAGAAATCCTGGCTCACAATCTCCATTCCAGTTCATCCCAAAGGTGTATAATGGGTTGAGGGTCAGGGCTCTGTGTGGGACAGTCCCCAAACTCATCCAACCATGTCTTTATGGACCTTTCTTTGTGCACTGGGGCACAGTCATGCTGGAATAGAAAAGGGCCTTCCCCCAACTGTTTCCACAAAGTTGGAAACATAGCGTTGTCCAAAATGTCTTGGTATGTTGAAGCATTAAGATTGTCCTTCACTAGAAGTAAGGGGCCTAGCCCAAACCCTGAAAAAACAGCCCCACACCATTATCTCTCCTCCACCAAACGTTACAGTTGGCACATTGCAGTCAGGCAGGTAACATTCTCCCCGTATGCACCAAACCCAGACTCACCCATCTGACTGCCAAACAGAGAAGCATGATTTGTTACTCCATAGAACCCATTTCTACCTCTCCATCCGACACTTAGCATTGGACTTGGTGATGTGAGGCTTGGATGCAGCTGTTTGGCCATGGAAAGCCATTGCATAAAGTTTTTGAGCTTATATTAATGCCAGTGGAAATTTGGAACTCTTCAGCTATGGAATCAACAGTTCCTTGCCAACTTTTACATACCATGCACCTTAGCAGTTGTTGACCCTACTCAGTGACTTTATGTGGTCTTCTGCTTCGTGGCTGAGTTGCTGTTGTTCTTAAACTCTTCCACTTTCCAATAATACCAATTACAGTTGACCGTGGAATACACAAACCATGTTATTGCAAAGGTGGCATCCTATTACAGTACCTTGCCTTAAGTTACTGAGCTCTTCATAATGACCCATTTTATTTCACAAGTGTTTGTATATGCAGTTTGCATATCAGGAGAAGGTGGGAGCGGAAGATGCCATCATCTATATGCTACACCGATCCCTCTCTCACTTGGACAGAGTCAGTGGTGCTGTAAGAATTATGTTTCTAGACTTCTCTAGCGCCTTCAACACAATCCAACCTCTGCTCCTTAGGGACAAGCTGACAGAGATGGGATTAGATTCATACCTAGTGGCATGGATCGTGGACTATCTTAAAGACAGACCTCAGTATGTGCGTCTTGGGAACTGCACGTCTCACATTGTGGTCAGCAACACAGGAGCGCCACAGGGGACTGTACTTTCTCCGGTCCTGTTCAGCCTATATACATCGGACTTCCAATACAACTCGGAGTCCTGCCATGTGCAAAAGTTCGCTGATGACACTGCTATCGTGGGCTGCATCAGGAATGGGCTGGAGGAGGAGTATAGGGACCTAATCAATGACTTTGTTAAATGGTGCAACTCAAACCACCTACACCTGAACACCAGCAAAACCAAGGAGCTGGTGGTGGATTTTAGGAGGCACAGACCCCTCATAGACCCAGTGATCATCAAAGGTGACTGTGTGCAGATGGTGCAGACCTATAAATATCTGGGAGTGCAGCTGGATGATAAATTAGACTGGACTGCCAATACTGATGCGCTGTGCAAGAAAGGACAGAGCCGGTTATACTTCCTTAGAAGGCTGGTGTCCTTCAACATCTGCAATAAGATGCTGCAGATGTTCTATCAAACAGTTGTGGCGAGCGCCCTCTTCTACGCAGTGGTGTGCTGGGGAGGCAGCATTAAGAGGAAAGATGCCTCACGCCTGGACAAACTGGTGAGGAAGGCAGGCTCTATTGTTGGCATGGAGCTGGACAGTTTAACATCTGTGGCAGAGCGAAGGGCGCTCAGCAGGCTCCTATCAATTATGGAGAATCCACTGCATCCACTTAATAGTATCATCTCCAGACAGAAGAGCAGCTTCAGCAACAGACTGCTGTCACTGTCCTGTTTAACTGACAGATTGAGGAGATCGTTCCTCCCCCAAACTATGCGACTCTTTAATTCCAGCCGGGGGTGGGGGGGGGGGTAAACGTTAATATTTAACATTATACATAGTTATTGTCTGTTTTTTCACCTGCATTATTATCATTCTTTAATTTAATATTTATTGTATCAGTATGCTGCTGCTGAAGAATGTGAATTAATAACGTCTATCTATCTATCTATCTATCTATCTATCTATCTATCTATCTATCTATCTATCTATCTATCTATCTATCTATCTATCTATCTAAATGGAGACTGCATGGCTAGGTGTTTGATTTTATACACCTGTGCCAATGGGTCTGATTGAAACAACTGAATTCAAGAATTAAGAGGTGTGTCCCAATACTTTTGTCCATATAGTGTACGTCTCTTTTTTTAGTGATAGTAGACAGAATGAGAGCCTGAAAAGATGGACTGTTTAGGATGGATGAAGTTAAACTGGGAGATTAATTGGGTTGTCCTCAGTGTTCACCCTCAAGATGTCCTGATGGTTTGGTCCCTTTGGTTGCCAATTTACATAGTAGGTAGGCAACATTGCAGTGACTTGCAGTCACTATGTTTAAAATCTTTAAACATTTATTATCATATTCCCCAGCTAAGTGTTCTTTTTGGACCCTTTAGTTATAATGTGTGTATCAAAGTAAGCATTGTATTAATGTTTAGTGTTGTCTAGTCACATACTCTTATATGTCTGGAAAAGTGCTATTTAGAAATTTTAAATTTATATTAAAAATGTCTCGATAAGCAGTTGTAGGTTAGTGTTTGGAAGATGTTTCTTTCATTACTTTATTACTTCAAAATTTGTTGCTATTCTATATAAAAATTCTTCATTATTAGGCATGGAGGCCCTATTAGTACACATTGACATAAAACAAGCTATTAAAGCTTTCAGCTGTTTAGCTTATGTGTATAATTATGAAGAATCAACAATTTAATGATCTATTATTTTTTGTGATCAAGCTTTTATTACAAAGATGAAAAAGTAGAAAATTAAAAAGTACAAAGTTACAGAATGAATGTATATTTCTACAGATTTTTTACTATTACATGATCTTAGGAAGCTGAAGCCATTCAACACTGCATCAGGTGCAGGGCAGGACAGAAACCATATATATATACTGCTGTTTTATCACTGTGTGCACCTCCTCATACATACATACTTGTTCACACCAAGCCACATTGGACTAAAAAAATAATTCATCATGCTGGAGTGTCTCGGAATAATATTCAAGACTCCACAATGATTTTCAAACCATCTCTCTGGATGAACTTTACTGTCTGCAAAATGCCAATATACCTTGTTTAATATTCACTATAATAATATATAAGATCTCCTACAGGTGATGTTTTAAACTGGTAGTCTTTAAGTAATGAGTGCTGCCACCTCTAATGACAGTAATATGACTGTCAAAGTATAGCAACAGCAAATGCCATGGCCGCAGTTGTGTAAAGATCAACACTAAATGGCGGTGATAAGGAAAACTGACCAAAAAATGCCAGTTTGACAGTGTCAAAATTATAATAAATATATAAACAGTCATTAAAGAAAAGGGCAAAAAGATGCAAAACAAAGTCCATATATGCTGGCACTAACAAAAATATGCAGGTCGTGACAGACAACAGTGTTCCTAGGTTGTGTTGTTAAATTGCCTTTTCATGATCCATTTTCAGGTCATGGGCACTGTACTTCTTGTTTTTTCCCACTTGGCACAAGTTGGGTCCTGATATGATTCAAATTGGCATCTGGTAATTCTTTTTAATGAAGTGTCATGTTTCTCAGTTTGTTTGATTCCAAAACTTTCTAGCATGCTAGAAAATACTGAACCTAATCTGTATGTCATAGATAGATAGATAGATACTTTATTAATCCCAATGGGAAATTCACATTCTTCAGCAGCAGCATACTGATACAATAAATAATATTAAATTAAAGAATGATAATAATACAGGTGAAAAAACAGACAATAACTATGTATAATGTTAAATATTAACGTTTACCCCCCCGGGTGGAATTAAAGAGTCGCATAGTTTGGGGGAGGAACGATCTCCTCAATCTGTCTGTGGAGCAGGACAGTGACAGCAGTCTGTCGCTGAAGCTGCTCTTCTGTCTGGAGATGATACTATTTAGTGGATGCAGTGGATTCTCCATAATTGATAGGAGCCTGCTGAGCGCCCTTCGCTCTGCCACAGATGTTAAACTGTCCAGCTCCATGCCAACAATAGAGCCTGCCTTCCTCACCAGTTTGTCCAGGCGTGAGGCATCTTTCCTCTTAATGCTGCCTCCCCAGCACACCACTGCGTAGAAGAGGGCGCTCGCCACAACTGTTTGATAGAACATCTGCAGCATCTTATTGCAGATGTTGAAGGACACCAGCCTTCTAAGGAAGTATAACCGGCTTTGTCCTTTCTTGCACAGCGCATCAGTATTGGCAGTCCAGTCTAATTTATCATCCAGCTGCACTCCCAGATATTTATAGGTCTGCACCCTCTGCACACAGTCACCTTTGATGATCACTGGATCTATGAGGGGTCTGGGCCTCCTAAAATCCACCACCAGCTCCTTGGTTTTGCTGGTGTTCAGGTGTAGGTGGTTTGAGTCGCACCATTTAACAAAGTCATTGATTAGGTCCCTATACTCCTCCTCCAGCCCATTCCTGATGCAGCCCACGATAGCAGTGTCATCAGCGAACTTTTGCACATGGCAGGACTCCGAGTTGTATTGGAAGTCCGATGTATATAGGCTGAACAGGACCGGAGAAAGTACAGTCCCTTGTGGCGCTCCTGTGTTGCTGACCACAATGTGAGACGTGCAGTTCCCAAGACGCACATACTGAGGTCTGTCTTTAAGATAGTCCACGATCCATGCCACTAGGTATGAATCTAATCCCATCTCTGTCAGCTTGTCCCTAAGGAGCAGAGGTTGGATTGTGTTGAAGGCGCTAGAGAAGTCTAGAAACATAATTCTTACAGCACCACTGCCTCTGTCCAAGTGAGAGAGGGATCGGTGTAGCATATAGATGATGGCATCTTCCGCTCCCACCTTCTCCTGATATGCAAACTGCAGAGGGTCAAGGGCGTGTTGAACCTGTGGCCTAAGGTGGTGAAGCAGCAGCCTCTCCATGGTCTTCATCACATGTGATGTCAGAGCAACAGGCCGAAAGTCATTCAGCTCACTAGGACGTGATACCTTTGGGACTGGGGTGATACAAGATGTTTTCCAAAGCCTCGGGACTCTCCCCTGTTCCAGGCTCAGGTTGAAGATGCGCTCTAGAGGACCCCCCAGCTCCGATGCACAGACCTTCAGCAGTCGTGGCGATACTCCATCTGGACCCGCTGCTTTGCTGGCACGAAGTCTCCTCAGCTCTCTGCTCACTTGCGCTGTTGTAATTATGGGTGGGGATGTCTTTCCTATGCTGGTATCAGCAGAAGGATGTGTGGAGGGTGCAGTACTCCGAGGTGAGAGTGAGAGTGGGTTAGGGTGGTCAAACCTGTTAAAAAAGTTGTTCATTTGGTTTGCTCTCTTCACGTCTCTCTCAATGGTGGTACCCCGCTTCGAGCTGCAGCCAGTGATGATCTTCATTCCATCCCACACTTCCTTCATGCTGTTATTCTGCAAGTTCTGCTCCAGCTTTCTCCTGTACTGCTCCTTCGCCGCCCTGAGTTGGACTCGGAGTTCCTTCTGCACGCGCTTGAGCTCATGCTGATCACCGTCTTTAAAAGCCCTTTTCTTCTGATTCAAAAGGCCCTTGATGTCACTTGTAATCCATGGCTTGTTGTTAGCATAGCAGCGTACAGTTCTTACTGGAACTACAATGTCCATACAGAAGTTGATGTAGTCAGTAGTGCAGTCAACAACTTCCTCAATGTTCTCACTATGAGATCCCTGCAGGATATCCCAGTCTGTAGTTCCAAAACATTCTCTCAGAGTATTCTCAGCCTCCGGAGTCCACTTCCTGAATGATCGTGTGGTTACAGGTAGGACTCTAACTTTTGGTTTGTAGTGAGGCTGAAGCAGAACCAGGTTATGATCTGCTTTCCCAAGCGCAGGCAGCGGGGTGGCGCTGTATGCGTCTTTAACGTTTGCATAAAGTAAATCAATAGTCTTATTTCCCCGGGTGTTACAGTGCACATACTGGGAGAATGCAGGTAATGTTTTGTCCAGCGTCACATGGTTAAAGTCTCCAGCGATTAGCACAAGCGCCTCAGGGTGCTGCGTTTGTAACTTAGCAACAGCAGAATGGATGATGTCACTCGCTGACTCCACGTCTGCCCGAGGAGGAATGTATACAATAACAGCAGAGCCAGTGCTTGAGCACAGAAGCCATTTTCAACAGGTAGTTAAACCTCTTGCACTCTTAAAAACTCTAACTTTCTGTTAACAGTATGGTAAAACTCACTATAATTTCTGTTGGAACGTTTGGTCTAACTCTTGTATTGCATACCTTGAAAGCCTTCATATTTGTTTTATGGTTTTAATATGTTTATGAACTTCCTTTTATTTTGTATGAAAGCAGTAAGTGGATCATTTCTGTTTTGCAGTCTCCCAAAAATATGGTGCGAGATGAACTTGAAATCTGAGTGTATAGTTATAATGGCAATTTAAACTGATTGATTTTCTCCTGCTACAGTACGTCAAACACAGATTTTAAAAGTTGGTTATACTGCTTTCAGCTGGAAATATTTCAAGTAATATTTATGTTCATTTCTGCCTGTGTGAACATGGGAAATCTACAGTATCCTAAAAATAGTTAAAACAATAACAATAATAGCTCTGCCCCCTGCTTGCTTCACTTGCCAACCCCCGGGGCGGGTGCTGGGCACCTGCTATCTTCCTGCTGAGCTGCTCTAAGGGCGTTGAGACAAAGAGCGTAGAGAAAGCAATTGTATTTAAAGAGGTGGTAAACAGAAGAGTCTGTGGGGCATGGGAGGAAGACCGTTTGGTCCTTAGTTAAATTGTAGATAGAAAATCAGTTACTCGAGTATTTTACTACAACTGTCTATTTTAAATACCAATGAATAATAAATATAGTAAAAAAGTAAAACATAATAAGAAGTAAATAAAAAATTACATTAACACCTCGTCAAAAACAATATTATGAACTAATTTATCCTCTAACTTGCATTCTATAAACGTTGCTTTTTTGCATTTCTGTTCATACTAGGGGGCTCCGCCCCCTGCTCGCTTCGCTCGCCAACCCCTGGTGTTGGGAATGACAAAGAGCGTGATGTATGAATGAGATATAGAATAGTGTGAAGGTGTAGATGATGCAAATAGAAAGCAAACAATAAAGTGTGTGGCACAGTGTAAAGGGTTATTTGAAAATTTCTTTGCACACGCCGTTTAAGTGTAAAAGGTAATTTCAGGTCCGAACTTGTAATGTCAATGAAGATGGTTATTGTTGTGATCAGAGTCAAGTTTGTCAGAGCTTAGAAAGAGTTGTGTCTCTCCAGGAAGTAATGGAATGACTTGGGTATTTATGTTTTCCATTAATATTTTTTGGACATAATATAGTGCGTTGTGTTAAAAGGGGCATTTGGTCTAATGAGATTGCTGTTCCAAATCTCTCTGTAACTAAGTCGTCGCAGATAAAGGCTTGAGGAATTGTAATAATATGTGGCTGAAGTCCATCTATATTGGTGAGTGTACCATCTCTCAGTTGTAATAAGCAATTGTTATGATCTGGTTCTGGACATCGTATCTTTTTTACTAACTGTATCTTTTGAAAGCAATGCCAATTGTCTGCGTATTTTAAGGTGCACTGAACAATAGGTGAGTGCATGGCATCTGGAAGAATAGCTAAGCACTGTCTAAAATCTCCTCCTCATAAAAGTACCTTTCCTCCAAATCGAATATTATTATTCATAAACGTTTGTAGAAGTTTATGAATGGTATTGAGTAAGTGACTTCATGCCATTGTACATTCATCAATAATTAACATTTTTTCAAGACGGATGTCACGTGCAGTGCCACCGTTAATGTTCATAGTGGATACCGATTTGTAGGATCTAATGTAGTTGCTAAAGATTTCACTTTCAGGTACATCGTCAGTTATAAGCTTCTGTAGATATTCAGTATATGAATGTAAAGGAGGCAGTCTAATTTGACCCTTTTGACAACAACGTGTAAATGTATAACTTGTATTGCCAGTTGTTTCTTCAGGGAAGTTAAGTGAATGACAATGATTGCAAATGACATTCATTAATCCCAATGAATTTTCCTGGTGTATGTTTTGCTTGTGCCGTTTGAGAGGCGCGTTGTTGTATGTGTAGTATTTGGGACGTGTTGTTTTGGAGCTGTAATCGATTTGCCTGTGCTGTGTGAGAAGCCCGTTGTAGCCTTCCTTGCCGTTAACGTATGTCTGAGATGGTAGGTGTTTCGTTTTGAATCCGTGCCTGTTGTGATGCAGCACTTTGATTGATAGATTGCGTCATATGGATCTAGGATGTAGATTTGTGCATATTTGCGTTGTTGATTTGTTTCAGGGTGCACTGTTCCAATGCGATGCAGTATTTGTGCACATATGGGAAAGCAGTATGGGCCATTGCCTTTTGGTGGCCTGATATTTACTCCGGTAGATGCAAAAGCAAATGAACTATTGTAGGATCTAATGCAGTTCATAAAGTTTTTACTTTTAAGTACATCGTTAGTTAGAAGCTTTAGTTGAGCTTTGCGTTTTTGGAGTCGAGACATTTTTTCTTTTAGAAATATGGATAAGTAATAAGGAGTATTGCACTCACTGTTAATATGGAGCCTTTTCTGCGGTTGAACGGTTAATAGTGCCTTATTGTAATGAGATCCACCTATGCTGCATAGCCGTCTATTTTGTTGTTTCTTTCGTTTTCGTGTGTTTGTTCCTGTTATCCTTTCCTTTTCGTTTTGTACCCGTGACCGTGTATTCATGACTTGTTTCTTTCTCAGCATGCGAAATATGGATAAGTAATAAGGAGGATCGCAGTCACTGTTAATATGTTTCCTTTTCTGCAGTTGAACGGTTAATAGTGCTTTATTGTAAGGAGATCCACCTATGCTGACACCTATGCTGTCTAGTGTGAAGGTGTTGACGTTTACTTTAGAATATGTGGCTTTGGGTGTCACTTCTTATGGATGTGTGTGTGTGTGTGGGGGGGGGGGTTGAGGATTGTTGTTGCGCGAGCGTCTTTCTTTCTTTTTGTGTTCCTGTGTCTTGTTGAATCCCCCTCTTTCTGTGTGTCCCGTCACTTGCTTGTAGGGTCTGTGGGGTGGTTTTGTGTTCTTTTTTTTGTGTTCCATGGGCTTGTTGAATCCCCCTCTTGGTGTGTGTCCCGTCAAGGGGCCTGTGGAGGGGGTGCCTTGCTGTTGAGCACGAGCCTCTTTTTTTTTTTTTTTTTTTTTGTGTCTAGTTTCGTGTGCAATGTGTTTCGTGCTTTGCCTGCGTTTGACTACTTTTTTATGTGCCTTTTCCTTTTTTCGGTGCTCGTTGCGCCTCATTTCTCCTTTTTTGTCTTTTTTCTGTGCTCACTCCTTTTTTCTGTGGTCTTGTCCGCCTCTCGTGGCCCCTCATCCGCCTCTCGCGGCCTCTTTTGTCCCCCTCTCGCGGCTCCTCATCCGCCTCTCGCGGACTCTTTTTGCGCCTGCGCAGTACGTCTTTTTGCGGCTACGGCCCATGGCCGGATGTCCCTGCGTCCATCCGGTTTAGCATTCTCGGTTAGTAATATGGATATTGTGCAGGATATTTTTCTCTTTTTTTGTTTATTGCACAATTCTCTTTGTTCCTGATTTTTATTATATGCAGCAATTTTTTGTTCATTTTCTTTTTTTTGTCATTCATTATCAGCTCTTGCCACAGTTTTTCTATCGCAATCTAAAATTCAACATTCTCGAATAGATAATTTGCTTTTCTGCCTTGGCATTCTAACCAACTGTGTTGAAGGGCAAGTCAGCACTGAGTGTCACATGGTGGTATGGAGAGAAAATGTGCGCAGTAAGAGTAATGATTGGCCGAGTGGTGTGGAGGTGAATAGTCAAGGCTGAATAATGCAGACACAACTTTTTTAATATACCGTGTATACTCACGTATAAGTCAGGTCTTGAAACCCAAAAAAATCGGTCATAAAATCAGACCCCGACTTATACGCCCGTTCAAAAATGCAACACATTTTTACATCTTCTTGCCTCCTCCTATCTCGCACCAGTTTCTCAAACGCATTGGATTTTGTTGCAGCAGCGCAGTTACTTATTTCTTTCATTACTGTAATGACATTTAATTTAAAACCAGCTTCATATTTTCTTCTGATCGAACGCTCCATCGTAGATAAGGGATGCTCTTACGATAAAGGTGTTTGAGGGTGTGAGATACAAAAAACACTATAAACGGTGCAAACGTTGCTTCGGAATAGTTCAGGTATTACAGTGTTGTTACGTAGGTACAATAGAGAGAGAGAGAGAGAGAGAGAGAGAGAGAGAGGTTAGGAGCACACGTTGATACAGCACACTGCTGCACCCACATAGAAAAAAAAGGCCGTGTGCTCCGTGGTTACTCTCTCAGGTGGGCATTAGCGTGAGTTTACTGCATTTGACTTATACGACCGACATTATAAAATACCAGAAATTATACAGTAAAATCAAGTCCGACTTATATGTGGGAGAACTTATCCACGAGCATATATGGTAAACAAGAGACTTTTTCTACATGTTCAGTTATTTGAGATGTTGCAGGGCCCAAATGTCTGTTAATTATTATAACATAAAAACATATATAAAATACACAACAAAGCAAGTACAAATAGCCCTTTTCACCCTTCCGTTTTTTTTCTACCAAGAAGGAATAGTCTATGGGTAAACTGTCTTCCATTTACCAAAACAATAACAAAATGGCAACGCAAACTTCTGTAGTTTTCCCACTCTGCTGAAATTTGTACCAGAAGCAACCTTACCTGATTTCATAGTTCTCTGACTAGTGAAATACAGAAAAGAAAATTAATCCAAGCCATCAAAAAAAAGGGAAAAAATGTGGTTATACGATATGGCACAATGTTTGCTTGTAGCTGGCGCTTCAGATCCGAGGAGTATATCCGGTTTAGGTGCAGCCTTGAGATTTGCATTAATGGAAAACTGCACGATGTGTCAAAGGAATACGACAGCACACCATAGATGCCACGACTATGAGACTAAATTAGTGTGCGTTTTTTTTTTTTCCTGACTAACAATTTGAACTTTAAGTTAAAACCACATTAAATTCTGTTTTGCATTTCATTTCAGTAACTTAATATCTCTGTCTCTCTAATTATATATAAAATGTAAGTTAACAGACTCCATTACGTACTTAACAAAAAAACACTTTCCTGTTCTTTCCAGAAATCTGACATAATTGTAAATCTCGAGCAGTAGGTATCTAAGAAAGGACACTTTGATACATCAGTATTTAGGAGTATAAAAAAAAAACCCTGCAATAGAAAAGCTAAATAACCCAAAATCTCAAAATGTTTTGATGGGTGTGATTAAAATTTGCTGCAGTGGGCTGGCGCCCTGCCCGGGTTTTGTTTCCTGCCTTGCACCCTGTGTTGGCTGGGATTGGCTCCAGCAGACCCCCGTGACCCTGTAGTTAGGATATAGCAGGTTGGATGATGGATGGATGGATGGATTAAAATTTGATGATGATATAGAAAAATCAACCTTTTGTTGTCTGTTAATTCTAATGGTGGAGCAACTTTGCTATGTTGAGGCACCCAGAATTTTTCTTGCTCAGTGCAGACAAGTGTGGCTGCCACGTGAAAGCCATCAGCACAATGGCACCATTCACCAGTTGTGTGGATGGACGAATGAATAAGCGGAAATGTTGCAAAAAGGGAAAAGAACAGGTCGAAACAGTTATGATGGCACATTTTATTCTTTTTTTTTTTTGGCATCTCCTACTGGAGGTAAAATTCAGTTTGATTTCCTAATATAGGTTTACAGACAAAAGGAATTCTGTAGTGCTACATATTTTGTGATCAGTAATTTCCCTGAAAAGTTTAGAGTTTACTACCATTTTTGCCACCATTTTGGGGAGAATCGTATGGTTGTTTCCATGGCAATCATTCCCATAATGCACCAGGAGTGCACGGCAGGTCATGTCTTCAGGTCAACCATATAAAGGTCATTGCATACGTTGTCTGAGCTAAGTAAACTTAAGATTACAGCCAATTTACTGAGTTTACTCCATATTAAAATATACAGACATCTGTAGGTACAGAGTGCTCTAATGCTAAATATAGAAAACAACAGGTTAGCTGAAACTGTCCCCATGCTAGGACAGGTTAACTTGCATTGGTAATTACAACAGAAAAACACCACAAAAAATGTATAGTGTTTGTCCACTTTGGATGCTTTTATTGTGTAGTGCTTTTCAACACTACTTTTTTATCATTTCAAAATCAATTTTTGGAAGTGAAAGGGGAGATGTAAAATAAATGTTATCAATAGCTTGCCAATTAAGAGGAAGTAGGATTCCCAGTCTGTGCATCACTTCATAATTTTAAAAAGAGAGCTAACTGTAATACAAGCTTCTTCCACTTATGTGGTGCAATACAAAATTTGGAGCCATGATGAAAAGTCTTGATGAAATAGTATAATCGGTCACTCCCTGCAATGAGAGATAGCAACTGCAGTCATTAAATTTGACATTCTCTCTTACTAGAAGTTATGTGATGTCAGCCTTTCATAAAAAGCTTCAGCAAGAGAAATTGTTTTAAATATAAACAGTTTCTTAATTGGAGGCCAGTTTCTGCCATTGGCTTATCTGCTTGTTTATTTAGAGGACTCACCTCTAATAAATTTAAGTATGTTACAGTTTATGCTTTGTCTATACTCATTTTAATGAATATTAAGTGTTGTCTACTTTCATTTTTAAGGGTAGTATTTGTAAGTAGCCACCAGCCAATTAACAGTTTTTCATACACTTTCAAACATTAGAGTTTAACAACCAATATTAAGTAAATGATTAAATAATCTGAAATTACAGGGTCTCAGTTTACGACAGCAGCAGTGGGTGCTGGACAGGGAAACAACCCTGTGCAGAGTTCCATTCTATCACAGGACCCATTTATGTGAAGAGGCACATACGCTGTATGCTCACAAAGGGCACATTTGGAATAACTAGTTAACTGAACTCTCCTGGTGTAAACTCCAATTGGACAGCAACTGGGGTGTGGAATTGGAACCTAGAACATGGCATACATAAGTGAACAAGACTATCCACCATGCCACCATTTTAGCAAAGTGATTAAACATTGATGAAGAAATTGGCAAGTGAAATTGTAAGAAGAATGATCCACTCGTGGATATAAAATGCTCATATTATTTATGGTACATTTTGTAGGAAATGTTAAATATATGCTATTTTTTCCCTTGGTTGTTTTAAATGTATTTATTGTCAAGCTTGTTGAAACCCAGATCCTCCTCCACAGAGATTCCTCACAATGAGCACTGTTGCTGTATTTATTTTCATTCTTGCTGCGTATTTATGGACTGTTGGAGAACCATGTAGTGCTTGAAGGTAAAGCAAAAGGGATCTTTGGAACAGTCCTGCGCAGTTTTGCAACTGAGAGCCAAGCACTACTCCATCATACCATTCAGAATGTTTTGATACTCCTGACTCGGGATAGGTTGTCTTGCCAAATAAGGAATTAATGTGTGTGTTGTCTTCTAGAAAAAATTGCAGCAATAGACAACAAAGAACTGGCAAATTTCATAATTTTTCCAGGTTTTCTTTTCCCCCTAGCAATCCACCTTAATAAAAGGGCAAGTGTCTACCAGTGTGTCTGTCCAGTTACCATGTCTTTGTTATATGCCATTTGGTATGGGATTTGTAACAGCAGTGCTAATGTTTGTGATGCACCAGTTGTTGGAATGAAAAATGCAGTGCATTTTATTTTTACAAATACATGCCAAATGATGATGCTCTGGAAATGTTAATGCTGAATACATTTAGAATACATTTAGTAACTGCTTGACTGAGAAAAATCAGGCTGAGATTATATTTTATTTATGCCCAAAAGGATATTAAAAAGTACTAGTTAAGTATATTTAGTTTATCCATCTTAATAAAAGATGCACAGACACTTGTCCTGTTTGACTGGTTGCTAGCTTTAGGTAGAAAAATTTAAAAGTAGATCAAACATGTAAATCAATGGTCAAAAAAAACAAACGATGATAAAAATAGCAAAATAAAGGTCAAAAGAAAATTGGTCTTATCAGCCTATTGAGTTGTCTTGCAACAGCAGCTTGGTAGTGACTTTTTTTTTTTTGTTCTTTATTTTGCCTTATACAATTTCTTGTATTAGGAATTTGTTAGTTTTCGCATACCCCTTGGGGTCAGAGCACAGGGTCAGCCATTGTACAGCGCCCCTGGAGCAACTGAAGGTTAAGGGCCTTGCTCAAGGGTCCAGCAGAGTAGGATCTCTTTTGGCAGTGATGGGGATTCGAACCGGCAACCTTCGGGATACCAGCGCAGATCCTTAGCCTCAGAGCCACCACTCTGCCCTTAAATTCTTGTACCCGCTCGGACCATGTGAATGAGGTTTATAACTTTGTGTGGTGGGCTATGGATGAGTAGAAATAATGTTAAATCAATGCACCTCAAGAAAACAAAGCCCTGAAAAGATTGGCTAGAGTCGGTAAACCAAGCCATTGTTGTAGTGACCACAGCTACTTTATCCCAGGAAAACACTTCAACTCTAAGAGTGGTGAGTTTGACGAGGGACACCAAAAAGAAGCAGCGAAAACGGGTGACTCTATCTAAAGAGGAGATCGGGTGTGCATTGTTATACCAGACCAAATGGACAATTTGTGCATCAAATTAAACAATTGATAATAGTAGCATTTGATAACGTAAGTAAGTAACTGAAAAGACAGCCTCACAGTACATTCTTATTGAAATACATGTGATGTTTTTGGCTTGGGGAAAGAAAAAGATTTATTTATTGGTATTTCTTTTGTTATTTTTTATTTTTAAAGGGGTGCTGGCTGCTCACAAGATTACTGCAAGTTCCCCTGATACTGATCTCCCTACAGTGACTGGGCTCAGAGTAAGTCTACTTTTTTCACACTGATGTTTCAATTTCCTTGAACAATAACCATGCTAGACATAAAAACAGAATATTGTATTTGTTGGAATGTAATAAAAACGATCCTGTGCTGATTTTATTCTACAACAACAACAACAACATTTATTTATATAGCACATTTTCATACAAAAAGTAGCTGAAAGTGCTTTACATAATGAAGAAAAGAAAAATAAAAGACAAAATAAGAAAATTAAGACAACTTTAGTTAACATAGAAAAGGAATAAGGTCTGATGGCCAGAGTGGACAGAAAAAACAACAAAAAACTCCAGAAAGCTGAAGAAAAAAATAAAATCTGTAGGGGTTACAGGCCACGAGACCGCCCAGTCCCCTCTGGGCATTCTACCTAACATAAATGAAATAGTCCCCTTTGTAGTTAGGGTTCTCACGGAGTCACTTGATGCTGATGGTCATACAGACTTCTAGTTTTTAATCCATCCATCTTTGTTGGAACATCATGGTGCTTTGGGTAGAAAAGGACACCGGAAAAGGAAACAGAAGAGAGAGTAGGGGTTAGTACAAATTTTAGAGCCACCATGAATAGTTATTATAATGAATTGGATATACAGAGTATCAGGATTTAAATTACAGTGAAGTTATGAGAAGGCCATGTTAAAGTAATGTGTTTTCAGTAGTTTTTTAAAGTGCTCCACTGTATTAGCCTGGCGAATTCCTACTGGCAGGCTATTCCAGATTTTAGGTGCATAACAGCAGAAGGCCGCCTCACCACTTCTTTTAAGTTTAGCTCTTGGAATTCTAAGGAGACACTCAGTTGAGGATCTGAGGTTGCGATTTGGAATATAAGGTGTCAGACATTCCGATATATAAGATGGAGCGAGATTATTTAAGGCTTTATAAACCATAAGCAGAATTTTAAAGTCAATCCTGAATGACACACGTAACCACGGTAGTGACATCAAAACTGGAGAGATGTGCTCGGATTTTCTTTTCCTGGTAAGGATTCTAGCAGCTGCATTCTGCACTAGTTGCAAACGATTTATGTCTATTTTGGGTAGTCCTGAGAGGAGTACGTTACAATAATCTAGTCGACTGAAAACAAACGCGTGAACTACTTTCTCCACATCTTTCAATGATATAAGAGGTCTAACTTTTGCTATGTTTTTTAAGTGAAAAAATGCTGTCCTAGTGATCTAAATATGCGATCTAAAATTTAGATTACAGTCAACAGTTACCCCTAAGCTTTTTGCCTCCGTTTTGACTTTTAATCCTAATGCATCCAGTTTATTTCTAATAGCTTAATTGTATCCATTATTGCCAATCACTAAGATTTCGGTTTTCTCTTTATTTAATTTGAGAAAGTTACTATTCATCCATTCTGAGATACAAGTTAGACATTGTGTTAGTGAATCAAGAGATTCGGGGTCATCAGGTGCAATTGATAAATACAGCTGTGTGTCATCAGCATAGCTGTGGTAGCTCACATTGTGCCCTGAGATAATCTGACCTAATGGAAGCATGTAGATTGAGAAGAGCAGCGGAGCCAGGATAGAGCCTTGTGGAACACCATATAGGATATCATGTGTCTTTGAATTATAATTACCACAACTTCTAGTCATTTGTGCATTCTTTTCTAGAGCTTTGATTGGATGATTCCAGTGTGACTGTAGAATTTGAGTAGGCACAGGCACATGAGAGACAGTGTAATTTGTTGTATTGTAAGATGATTTTTTTTTTAAAAATTTAGGAGCTGGGTGTAAGTCACAACAGTGCTTTTTCTCTGGCTGTCTCCCAATATAGGTTCTGGCCCACTTTCCAGAGAAATCCTTTTCTGAAATGTTTGTCCAACACCAGGGCTCCTTCACACCACTGTAAGCTCTTCACTCAGGAAAGTTGTCATACTCCATGGCCTGAATCACTCTATCTTTCCTGTATGTGTACTTATGTACCCGTGGCAAGACTCGCACTCTCATAGCTTTTAGGATGGAGCCCACGAATTTCTTTAGTTCTTAAAAGAGTGCTATGATGTATATACACTTTTGCTGAATAGGTTGACTCCTACAACATTTATACAGTATATTTGACTATTAATGTTAGCATTTTATATTAAAACACATTTCTTAAATTCACCTCAATAATAGTTCTGTTTTCACATTTTTTTCAGATTGATAAATACATCCGGAAACAAAGCCAATAGGAATTGGGTCATCAATTTTTACTAAGTACTTAAGTCCGGGGTGTCAAACTCAAGGCTCGCATACCCAATCCAGTCCTTGGACCATTTTATTGCAGCCCGCTTATCAGTATTCAAAACTGGTTACATGTGTTCCATGATGACTGTTAATTTTCTCAACGACCCCACTTTAACGTATGCTTCATATGTAAATTATATAGGGATATACCGTATATACTCATGTAGTCGGGTCTTGAAAACCAAAAAATCTATCATAAAATCAGACCCGACTTATACGCCGTTTAAAAATGCGACATTTACTTTTTTTTTTTAACATCTTCTTTCCTCCTCCAATCTTACATCAGTTTCTCAGATGCATTGAATTTTGGTGCAGCTGCGCAGTTACCAATTTATTTCACCACTTCAACGACTTTTAATTTGAAACCAGCTTCATATTTTCTTCTTATGATAAAGGTGTACGAGGGTGTGAGATACACAAAACAGTGCAAACGTCGCTTCAGAATAGTTCGGGTATTACTGTGTGGTCACGTAGGCACAATACATACAAAAAAAAAGGCAGCGTGCTCTGTGGTTACTCTCTCAGGTGGGTGTTAGCATATCATAATTTCATGGATCAATAGTGTGAGTTTTCCCCATTTGACTTATATGACCGGCATTATAAAATACCGGAAATTATATGGTAAAATCAAGCTCTGACTTATCCGCGAGTATACACGGTGTTCTATATTTGCCATTAAAATGTGTCATCATTGTCCGTTCGTGTTTATCTACACAGCACAGCACACCATGGGTACTAAAATATAATTAGAATGGAAACTGACCCCACAAGAAAAATGTGACATGCCATACTGCTTTCCATAATAAACTTTAGTATTATAGCTTGACGACAGTATGTGATAGTATCATGAGCGCTGGCTTCTTTCATTCTTCCATTTTTCCTCTAAATTGTCACTACATTCCTGCACTTTTTTCATTTACTTTCACTTAAGGTCAGTCCTAAAAGAATGCAAAATTTGTCTATCATCCTTCAACTTATCTGATTTATTTTTAAAATTTTGTTACAACCAATTTTCAATTAAAGACTGTCTTAGTGCTGTATACACACATCTCTGGCATGTTGCTATGTCAGTTAAGTCGGATTCGGATCAGCACTCCTCTTCTGCCTCAAACTGGGATACAGTCTTTAAAGAAGTGAAAAAACCGCTTCAAAAATTCCCATCACTAGTTTATTCAATGTTAAATCGTGCATAGTATTTATACAACTCTTTTAAAACGATGTTTAATGGGATTATCCCCTGACCCAGTTCGTAATATGCACTAAGTGCCTGACGCCATTTTTCATATTTTTTGGTCTTGCCTTCGTGCCACATCTTTGTGGACCTCTATTTCCACATCTCTTTTGCTCATTTTGGAAGTCTTTATTCCTTATTCTTTTTTCTTTGTTTTTTACTTCTTAATTTTATTTCATCATACTCCTTTTCCTTTTCATCCTCTAATAAGAACTGATTTTAGTGAATTCTTCAGCTGCTAAGATCTCCTGGCCTCTTGCTGGAAAATGCAAGACCAGTGCCTAATAATTTCCTGGAGGAAATTATAACTTAATTCTTTTTGAACTTTCAGCTGCTTGTATTAATTTCTCTTCACTTTTCACAATATCATTCCTAGAAAAAGGATGTACACTTATTTAAAAAATGCTTATTTTGCTGTAATTGGGATGTGTAGGGTGTGCTGCTAGCACTTTTTTTTTTTTTTTTTTTTTTAAGTATAATTGCATTTCCACTCATGTTAAATTCAATGGCTGTTTCTGACCAACTCCAAATGTGGTCTGCATTATGCATTCTTTACACCCTTGTGTTGTGTTTTGTGTGGTTTTTAAATGTAGTCAAGTGCGAACTGTTTGTTGCAGATGTTAATATAGATATAAATGAATGTGCTACAAATTATCACCTGTGTACTAAAATTGGATATTACACCAGCACTGAAAAAGGATCCAAAACCCCAATTTTTTAAACTGTACTAGCATTTTGTTAATTTCGGTAGTGGAAGTAAATTGTAGTTTTCAAACACCTCGGTCTCAGTAAGCATGATAAGAACTCCAAAGGGGTTGATTTGATTTTTAATAGACATGTTAGATGTAGCTCGGACCACCAAGGGCCATATACATCTCTTCGAACAAAAATATATGTATATATGTATGAAAATGCAGTTGTAGTGTGTCCAAAGTGGTGACTTTCGAGGGTAGACTGGTTACGTGGGTGTCAGAATGATGAACGAAGGGCTGAATGTGAGGCCCCAGTCATCAAAGCGCCTGATGCCTCGGAGTGTGGCAGAGCAGGGATGTGCATGGACTGAGGGAATTACAAAAAAAAAAAGGTAAATGGTAGTTTTCAAGCACCTCATTCTCTGTTTTATTAGTGCGATCAGAACTCTATGAGGGACCCAATTCCGAACCACCCTTTTGAAAAATATATCAATGTAAACTTGCTGGATAAGAGACTCCTCTTATTCACACACAGTTGTGCACAGTAGCAGCGAGGCGTGCATGCATATGGTTATGGGGAACAAAGCAGCTGTGAGACTAATAGGTGTATGATTGTTTTGGATAGGTTTCAACCAATTGTGAAATAGTATTCTTAAAATTACCAATGGTATGCAAGCAGGTTGCTAATTAACAGATACCACTGTGTCTGTGCCAGACAGTGTATGCTATAACTCTGTATGCTATTTCTTTAAGATGAGTGCTATATGTTAATATGGAACGCATATCAAAACACTTTATCCTAAATGACTATGTGACCCCTGAGTCTTATTTTTTTCTTTCACATGTTCCAGTATAACAAACTGGAATAAATCTACATTGTTCCTCCTGTATCTTTGACTCCACCAGTGGACAGATTCTTCACTCCGGCGGCCTTTCCTAGCCTGGGAGACAGAGGAGTGTGATTCCTTCCATATTTGGAACACACCTTCTTGTCCCCTTTTTTAAATATAGGGACCACCATGCCAGTCTGCCTTTCCAAGGGTGTGTTACCTGCCTTCAATGCAACATTGAATAGACTTATTAGCCATGCTATCCCAACAATATCCAGCACTTTCAATCTAGTTGGATTTCATCCAAATCCATCAGCCTTGCCATCACAGGGTCTTCGGACCACCGTACAGACTTAAGCACCTTCCTCAACTAACTCTCTCTCTCTCTCACACACACACACACTTACACACACTCTTACACACACTTAGGACATATTCAACACCATCTCCTGGTAGGAGGACATGTCCACTGTGTCAAGGAGTTCCTCAAAGTGTCCCTTCCACTGCATTACAATTTCCTCAGAAGAAGTGCACACCTCTTCATCCTTGCTTAGCACAGGCTTTGCAAGGTCATGCCTTCAACGGCTGAGGAGGGGAACAATTTGCCAGAACAATCTCAAGGCCATCCAGTAGTCTTTCTCCTCCCATACTCAACCTTTTGCGTCCACATCAACTGTTGCAGCAGACCTTTCAAGCACATCACCCACCCTCTCTAAGAAGGCTGAATACTTTGAACAGCTGTTTGGTACATACTGAAAGTTGCATTGAGGCAACCCTCTTGTTGACGGAAGAAAACTTCAAATGCACAGCCCTCAGCTTGGGGATTGTAAGTATTCCCACACCTGCCTGAGGTCTTTCATACATGGCAACACACAAGTAGGAGAGAGAGATCACTCCCAATCAAGAGGTTTGGTTGCAGAACCAATGCTATTTGTGAAGATGATACCAAATAAATACAGTAATCCCTCCTCCATCGCGGGGGTTGCGTTCCAGAGCCACCCGCGAAATAAGAAAATCCGCGAAGTAGAAACCATATGTTTATATGGTTATTTTTATATTGTCATGCTTGGGTCACAGATTTGCGCAGAAACACAGGAGGTTGTAGAGAGACAGGAACGTTATTCAAACACTGCAAACAAACATTTGTCTCTTTTTCAAAAGTTTAAACTGTGCTCCATGACAAGACAGAGATGACAGTTCCGTCTCACAATTAAAAGAATGCAAACATATCTTCCTCTTCAAAGGAGTGCGTGTCAGGAGCAGTGACTGTCACAGAGATAGAGAAAAAATGCAAACAAATCAATAGGGCTGTTTGGCTTTTAAGTATACGAAGCACCGCGGCACAAAGCTGTTGAAGGCGGCAGCTCACACCCCCTCCGTCAGGAGCAGACAAAGAGAGAGAGAGATAGAGAGAGACAGTTTGTTTTTCAATCCAAAATCAATACGTGCCCTTCGAGCTTTTAAGTATGCGAAGCACCGTGCAGCATGTCGTTTCAGGAAGCAGCTGCACAAAAGATAGCAACGTGAAGATAATCTTTCAGCATTTTTAGACGAGCGTCCGTATCGTCTAGGTGTGCGAACAGCCCCCCTGCTCAATCCCCCTACGTCAGGATCAGAGAAAGTCAGCGCAAGAGAAAGAGAAAAGTAAGCTGGGTAGCTTCTCAGCCATCTGCCAATAGCGTCCCTTGTATGAAATCAACTGGGCAAACCAACTGAGGAAGCATGTACCAGAAATTAAAAGACCCATTGTCCGCAGAAACCCGTGAAGCAGCGAAAAAATCCGCGATATATATTTAAATATGCTTACATATAAAATCCGCGATGGAGTGAAGCCGCGAAAGGCGAAGCACGATATAGCGAGGGATTACTGTATAGCTTGCACTTTTCCATCTCCCTCACTAGCTCAGGCTCCTTCCTTTCCAGAGAGGTAACGTTCCAAGTTCCCAAAGCCAGTCTCCATTGCCAAGGTCCAGTCCATCTAGGTTCTTCCCGCTTTTGCCTGCCACTCATCCGACCTTCATCTTAAAAGTGTTGTGCCCACAAGATGCCTCCACATCACTTGCTTGGGTTAAGCCTGGCTGGGTTGTGTGAGTTGTCCAACCACCAGGTGCACACCAGCAAACCCTACCTCCAGGCCTGGCTCCAGAAGTGGGTCATAGTAACCCCATTCTGGACAGGGTACACTGGTTTTTAATTTGTATTTTTATGAGGGTCAGTGTGAACCGTTCTTTGTCTGACCTTTCAGTCCAAACCTGTTTGCTGTGGGAGACAACCCAAGCTCTGAGCATCACTAAGGCGCACAAGCTGCACCACCACATGTAGGTGACGGTCCTTGATGTGGTGGTGGTGCTTGTGATCTGTCAGTAGTCTGTTTTGTAATCCTTTTCTTCATTTATGTTTTAGTCTTGTTTGTTTATTTTCATTGCTTTTAAAGGAGAAGATCTTTAAAGTGGGCGGCACGGTGGCGCAGTGGGTAGCGCTGCTGCCTCGCAGTTGGGTGATCTGGGGACCCGGGTTCGCTTCCCGGGTCCTCCCTGTGTGGAGTTTGCCTGTTCTCCCCGTGTCTGCGTGGGTTTCCTCCGGGCACTCCGGTTTCCTCCCACAGTCCAAAGACATGCAGGTTAGGTGGATTGGCGATTCTAAATTGGCCCTAGTGTGTGCTTGGTGTGTGGATGTGTTTGTGTGTGCCCTGCGGTGGGTTGGCACCCTGCCCAGGATTGTTTCCTGCCTTGTGCCCTGTGTTGGCTGGGATTGGCTCCAGCAGACCCCCGTGACCCTGTGTTTGGATTCAGCGGGTTGGAAAATGGATGGATGGATGGATCTTTAAAGTTGTTCATTGTTTACAAATTTAACAATGTCACAGTTTTCTTTTTTATTTCAGCAATTGCACTGGTTAAGTATATATTTGTCAGAGCAAAAGGAAACACTTGAAATGTGTACACTATTTACATTATATAATATAGAGGTTTTAAGCAATTTCATTTTCATGTTGTTTAATTTTAGATTTTGTAATAACCCCAGTCCAGCATTTCAGGGGTTTTTATGTTCTTTTAGTCCCTGTAAACATATAGGATTTTTTTGTTCATAACCATTATTTTATTTAAAGTTTGTGTATTATATTTGTATTTTAGTTTTATAGGAATTCTGTTATGATACTGACACTGAATATTCGGTGTCATCAGTTTACTCGTCTCTTGTTCATACCAGGCCCAGAGCCACAAGGTGCAAAGGGGAATGACGTCCCCTCAGTTTTAGACAAAAGGATTTTTGTACACTTTTACTTAAACCTTTGCATTAAATCAGTGCAGCATAAGTGCACATCTGTCCTCCTGGAAGTGACAACTGTAAAACAGCAAGTGAGAGGGTAGAAATGTAAATGTTAATACTCTGCAGTTGTCAGACCTTGTTAAGAAAGCACAGGTCATGTGTAAACTTTCACAAAAGATCTAAAGACTTACCAGGTGGTTACAATTTGTAATAATAGCTGCAGAGTGAGACAATTGTCAACTACTAGCTGCTTTTTTGGTAACACTTTAGTTTGGGTATTGCAAAAACGCATCAGTTACTCATATACTTTAATGTAACAAGACCTTAACGAAAGTTTCTTTTGCTCTATCGAAGCATTAGTAAAGTGCTTATTCATATACTTTAATGTAACAAGACCTTAACAAAAGTTTCTTTTGCTCTATCGAAGCATTAGTAAAGTGCTTATTCATTTCCATGCAGTGTGGCATATTAAGAGCTTTTGATATGCTGGTAAAATTACTTGGAGATGCGTAAGATTTACTGGTCTTGTACTGACATATGCAAAAGTGTTACTGGGATGTGTGGTGGGTTGTGGGTTTTAATAAAAAATTTCACGGTTCCGGGATACTTTGTAAAAAAAAAAAGAACATATTGAAAACAAAGTGGAATCTGCCTTAGCCTTGTTCTTCCCAGTTCCTGGTTGCAAGCAGAAAAATAATAAAGGTGATATGAATTTGTCATTAAGTAGCAGCACATTATAAACTATGTGTCTAGGTTGTCTTAACCTTAAAACACCCCTTTAGTTGCAAAGCACACTAACAACCATTAACTTCTCTTCTCCTGAAATGTGCACTCAAATCCAGTTTTACATCACACTGAAAAATCAGAAAATAGACCTTTTCTTTATCTTTTATAGGGAAATAAGCTAAAATGGTAGTGTTACAGTTTTGCAGTTTTTTTTTTTTACAGTTTTTTCTTTTTGTAAAATCTATTGACATTTATTAATCTCCATCTATTGTTATTGCAAGTTAAATGTTTACATTACTGTGTTTATTTGAACTAGTAAACAAATTTTACTATAGGATATACATTTTTTGAGATATCTTGTTATATAAACTAGAGAAGATATAATAAATGCTAAATTTGACATTTATATAAACATATGTAAACACTGGCTATATGTTAAAGGTGACTGTAAGGTTATATTCCCTCTTTATAACCATTTAGAATGGAGTTAAATGAGATGAAAAAAGAACCCAAAGTACTGTGCATTCAATTACATGTAATGGAAAGTAGTCACGTTCCATATATGATGTCTGCCCCATATCATAATATAATATATTTGTATTACTGTGGTTTTTCTAAACGTCTGTAGAAATTGTTGAAATATTGGGATTGGATTGTTGTTAGATTTTAGTATTTGATTCATTATTAGCGATTAAGTCACTTTTAAATGGAGAATTTATCTTAATTTGAATTATTAATAGTTGTGGCTTTACCTTGTTTTTTTTCCATGCAGTGTAAAGTATTGCTTACTCAGTTTATTAGAAAGACATGCAGCATGCACCTTGTTTTATCATGCCCATTGAAAGAAATTATTTTCAGTTTTTGGTGAGTGCGAGTGATAGAACTTTTATCACACCTTTGATACACTGCCCTTCATTTTGGGGAGACTTTCTAATGGACTATCAGATGTTTAAAACAAGGTCTAAACAACTCATGTTATTAAAGTGTGTTGCTTTTTGTATCCATATTACTAACCGAGAATGGTAAACCGGAAGGCACAGACGCAGGTACACGCCGATGGACCCAGGAGACACAGTGCGCAGGCGCCTACAGCACGCGTCTCATAAACTGCAAGCGAAGTCTGATCCACCGCAAACGAAGGAGTCACGGCTCAAAAACGAAAGAGCTCAACTAACGTAAATAAGAAATGAAGCAACAACGCTTCTAACACACCACAAGCATAAACACGAGATAGTACAGAAACCCCACAGATCCGGACACCACAACATATGTGAATCACATTACAGTAATACAATATTAAGCACATTACAGTAATACAATATTAACAGTACAACCACAGAAAACACAGGCTAACCGAGAATGGTAAACCACGAGCCCGCCTGGATAGAATCAATGAACGCAGGTGCCTACAACGCGTCTGAAATGCCGCAAGCAAAACAGGCATGGCTCCAGAAAGAAAGAGCTCGACTGACGGAGATACAAACACGAGCCCGCCTGGATGAAAACAATGAACGCAGGCGCCTACAACGCGGTTCTCAAATAACACAGAGTTTACACATGGACAACTGTATGTAGCCCTCTCAAGAGAGTACAGAACCCTACACGTCCACACTACACACCATAGTCAAACCCGACATAGTATGGAAGGTGCAGGCGCCTACAACACGCTTCGAAAGCACCGCAAGCAAAAACCCGAGATAGTACAGAAGCCCCAACGTTCCGGACTCCACAGCATTTGTGAATCACATTACAGTAATACAATACTATAAGTACTCACAGAAAACACAAACAGAACAGGCCTTGGTGTCCCGCCCCACAGTCAAACCAGAGAAAGTACGGAGTCCCCAAACGTCCACAAAACACAGCATAGTCAAACCCAAGATAGTACGGAGGGTGCATGCGCCTATACACCGCAAGCGAAGGAGCCACGCGTCCCGCCCCACAGTCAAACCAGAGAAAGTACGGAGTCCCCAAACGTCCACAAAACACAGTATAGTCGAACATGAGATAGTACGGAAGGTGCATGCGCCTATGCATCGCAAGCGAAGGAGCCACGGCTCAGAAACGAAAGAGTTCAACTAATGGAAATAGGTCATTTTAACAGTAAGTGCAATTATCCATATTACTAACAGTAAACAACGTATACCTAATCAACAAATCCCAAGGACAGACCATGCACAGAGTCGGCCTTTACCTCTCTGAGCCTGTATTTAGACATGGACAACTTTATGTGGCCTTCTCAAGAGTTCGGCATGCATGTGACATTAACGTCAAGATTATAATAACTCCATACCAAGGAAAACTCATTCAAGGACAACACGCCATCTTTACTACAAATGTGGTGTATGAAGATATCCTTTGTACGTCATCTGCACCTTTACACTCCAATATATCTCATACATAGATCTGCGCAAACTCAAAGACATTCTATACTTACATAACATAACAATTACACTGCTATTGTCATTTACATATATTACATAGACCTACAGATGTCGTGACGGTGAACATGATACATATGTAACAATTACCAAGACAGACAATAATCTTTCAAATCTATTTCGGGTTACCCAAGACCAGGGGTTGGCAAGCGAAGCGAGCAGGGGGCGGAGCCCCCTAGTATTACCTGGAGGGAGGGATGTCATGATACTTTGATTTTAGCATTCAATACCAGAGAAATTTCACAATACTCTATACCAGGGGTCTCCAACTCCAGTCCTGGTCACTAATTAAGAAAAGAGTTAGAATGAAAACTTGCAGCCACAGTAGCTCTCCAGGACTGGAGTTGGAGACCCCTGCTCTATACCTTTCTATACCAAGGCAAAAAGGGAAATCCCATTCAATGGCAAATGCTTCCATTTCTTTTGTTTTTGCAATTGGAGCAAATACAGGTTAAATGAACTGCTCGTGGTCACACAGTGTCAGCAGCAGGATTTGATCCCACAACCTTAAGGACAGATGTCCAAAGTGTTAACCTTTACACCGCACTGCCTGCCAAAAACTATGCCACACTGCCACAGCAGCAACAATAACTGTTACCAAACTATTATCGCAGTAAACTACTGGGTCTGACTTGTCTGACTCCTTTTCTTCAATCTGGATGTGGTTCTGCAATTTGCAAATGGACAGATATTGTTGTTTTTCATGTATGTTAATTAGTTTCTACTTTGTTTTGATGTATGTTAACATTTCTGTATCCTTGTGTGTGATAATTCTATATTGACTTAGTGGTATACTGTAATCTGTTTTTGCATTTTGTTTAAGAGTTGTCATGCCGCTCTGTGCTTACACCTGGTGAGGCCTACTGGGAAAAAACAAAGTAGCATGTACTGCTTTGTCTTCAAAGTACTAAATAAATTTAATTTTGGTATAACAAATGGAGCAGCTCAATTTATCACCAGTGTAGGCAACACAAATAACCACTTAAACTTGCCTCAGCCAGTCCTGTATGCACAATGCATGGTGCATGCAAAGTTTCCCTTGCAACGACAAACAGTACAGACTATTTAGAAAATGAATTAATGCTTAAATGCACATCTGTGGACATGCAGAGAATGAATGTTTAGCTTCTGTTTATTTCTAGTGTCTGTATAGGATGTTATTTAAAAAGCAATTTCATTATGTCATCATTTTGTCTCTTGTAGTGCCACAATATTGTAAAAGCTGAACAGGTAAAACTTACTTCTGATCAGTCACGTCATTGCACTCGTAAAGCATGAATGGAGCCTTTTAGATAGATAGAGAGATAGATCTGCGGTGGGTTGGCGCCCTGCCCAGGATTGGTTTCTGCCTTGTGCCCTGTGTTGGCTGGGATTGACTCCAGCAGACCCCCGTGACCCTGTGTTCGGATTCAGCGGGTTGGAAAATTGATGGATAGATACTTTATTAATCCCAAGGGGAAATTTACATACTCCAGCAGCAGCATACTGATACAAAAAAACAATATTAAATTAAAGAGTAATAAAAATGCAGTAAAAACAGACAATAACTTTGAATAATGTTAACGTTTACCCCCCCGGGTGGAATTGAAGAGTCGCATAGTTTGGGGGAGGAACGATCTCCTCAATCTGTCAGTGGAGCAGGACAGTGACAGCAGTCTGTCGCTGAAGCTGCTCCTCTGTCTAGAGATGATACTGTTTAGTGGATGCAGTGGATTCTCCATAATTGATAGGAGCCTGCTGAGCGCCCTTCGCTCTGCCACAGATGTTAAACTGTCCAGCTCCATGCCTACTATAGAGCCTGCCTTCCTCACCAGTCTGTCCAGGCGTGAGGTGTCCTTCTTCTTAATGCTGCCTCCCCAGCACACCACCGCGTAGAAGAGGGCACTCGCCGCAACCGTCTGATAGAACATCTGCAGCATCTTATTGCAGAAGTTGAAGGATGCCAGTCTTTTAAGGAAGTACAGCCGGCTCTGTCCTCTCTTGCACAGAGAATCAGTATTGGCAGTCCAGTCCAATTTATCATCCAGCTGCACTCCCAGGTATTTATAGGTCTGCACCCTCTGCACACAGTTTCCTCTGATAATCACGGGGTCCAGGAGGGGCCTGGGTCTCCTAAAATCCACTACCAGTTCCTTGGTTTTGCTGGTGTTCAGGTGTAGGTGGTTTGAGTCGCACCATTTAACAAAGTCATTGATTAGGTCCCTATACTCCTCCTCCTGCCCACTCCTGATGCAGCCCACGATAGCAGTGTTGTCAGTGAACTTTTGCACATGGCAGGACTCCGAGTTGTATTGGAAGTCCGATGTATATAGTCTGAACAGGACCAGAGAAAGTACAGTCCCCTGCGGCGCTCATGTGTTGCTGACCACAATGTCAGACCTTCAGTTCCCGAGACGCACATACTGAGGTCTGTTTGTAAGATAGTCCACGACCCATGCCACCAGGTATGAATCTACTCCCATCTCTGTCAGCTTGTCCCTAAGGAGCAGAGGTTGGATGGTGTTGAAGGTGCTAGAGAAGTCTAGAAACATAATTCTTACAGCACCACTGCCTCTGTCCATGTGGGAGAGGGATCGGTGTAGCATGTAGATGATGGCATCCTCCGCTCCCACCTTCTCCTGGTATGCGAACTGCAGAGGGTTGAGGGCGTGGTGGACTTGTGGCCTCGGGTGGTGAAGCAGCAGCTGCTCCATGGTCTTCATCACATGTGACGTCAGAGCGACAGGCCTGAAGTCATTCAGCTCACTAGGACGTGATACGTTTGGGACTGGGGTGATACAAGATGTTTTCCAAAGCCTCGGGACTCTCCCCTGTTTCAGGCTCAGGTTGAAGATGCGCTGTAGAGGACTCCCCAGCTCCAGCGCACAGGCCTTCAGCAGTCGTGGCGATACTCCATCTGGACCTGCTGGGAACTGATGGGACAAAAGTGGTAATAAAGGTCTGTGTTTGTGTGTTGGCTTTTTTTTTTTTTTTTTTTTTTTTGTAATAATAAGCATGATTACTGCAGTTACGCTCTGAAGATCTCCAGCCTTGAAGACCAAATATTTCAAGACATGACTTCTGTTTTTCTTTTTGACCCGTGGTGACGCAGTGGTGTATCCTCATCACCGTGAGCCATTTTTTATATGTAGTTCTTATTACGTTTTTCTTACGTGTTACTTTGCCTTCTGGAGTAATTTGTCTTCTTGCAGTCAAGCATGAGTCCCGTACTGGATCTCATTTGTGACTACCAATACTGAAAAAAGATAGAACTGTTATGTTTTTTGAACATTAGTATCAGCTGGTACTGAAAGTATCAGTACTTTTGACATCCTTAGTGTTAATTGGCAAAAGCGTTTTTCATAGCAAAAATGCTGCGTTCAGTCTTTGGAAGGGATATTTTTTTACCAATATTTTCCTGAATATTTTCTAGCTTAGACAAACTTTTTTTTTTCCTTTTTCCCGTGCCCCATGATAGTTTGTGAGGCCAGTGTGACGTAAGAGCTGTAGCAACCAATGTTGGAAGGGATGGCCCCCCAGACAAGGCCAGATTAAGACACACATAGACCTCTGGGTGACTTAGCTTCTTAACAAAGCTTGACAATACTTTTAATAATGCAGCACAATGATACTTGGTCATTTAATGCAGCGCAGTATTTCTTATTTTTGATTTCAGCGTGAGATTTGATTGCTTCAGTACCTTTGTGTAGGGTAGTTTTCCCTTAATCATTTCGTTTCATGGATACTCGGAACGTTTCATTAAGCACGGCGGGGACTGTTCCCCTTGATCAGTAGTGGTGAAAAGGCCCCTTGCCGTCACTTTCCCCTGCCCCCAAGTATATAAAATCAGGTAGTGCCCTAAAAATTAGCTGCAAAGTTACAAATACATTTAAACACAAAACACGCACGTAGAAGGAATCTGGAAATGTGTTGGGGGTATTTGTGTCTAAGATAATGTGTTTTTTTTTTTTTAATGTAGATTTGTGTACGACCTATATGTAATGCAGCCTATCCCTTTAATAGTATTACCCAGAGTGCTATGCAACTGTAATGAACAGGAAAGAGTGAAGAATCCATTTGCTATGCTTATTTGGTAACAATGTCAGTGAACATGGGGAAAAGAGAACCAAACTGTACTTTTTGAATCAAGAGAGGTGCTTACCTGTTGAATCTGTGTGGAGAAAGCTAGCAAATCCATAATTCCTGTCTGCAAGAAAATTTACTGTTCTGATATTTAATTCTATTAATTTTAAAACGGGAGGCATCATGGTACAGTGTTTAACATGCTGCCTCATAGTGCAGGTCATATTTTTTGCCACAATGATCGGTTCAGCCTAGGTAGCTGATATTTCCCTAGGTTTCAGGGACACTGAAAAGACCATTGCACCATTAAATTTCCACTCTTCAGTAGTTTCTCCTTCCCTATTGATTTCAATACATGTCACCAAGTTCGGCAAAGTTCACAAACATTTCTGTCATTTTGCGAAACTTGAGGCAATGTGAAATCAACAAGGTTCACTCATCACTATTTATATCTAGCATTTTTTTTTCTGTAGTATTTTATTCTAAAAACAGTCTAATGGACAATGATATACTGTAAATGCCTTTATCATATGAAAACAAGATCAGCTAATATCCTTTCCTTGCTGTATTGTGGTAAATGAAACAATAAAACAATTCTTTAACTTGACTTGCTCTCTTCATTTGCACTTTTTACTTCTCTCATTTTAGTGCATAATTTCTTTTGCACTGTAAACTTTTAAACAGCCAAGGCACCACCACTAAATTCCTCTTTCCATCTAGACAGACTGCTATATACTGTCTCCTGAGTTTGCACTCCATTGTGATACTCTGACATGATTCCACCACTAATGCAGGGGGTTGCTTAAGTATCTGAGCACAGCATTCCCACAATCACAGTTGGCCTTTAACAGAACCCACCTTTAGCATATTAGAACACTGTAGGTGAAGGAAGTGAGCAAGTCATAGCCCATTGTTAGTGTCCAGATTGGCTTTCTGAGCTGGGTAGCTTGGGCTTTGGAGAAAAGTAGGCTTGTGGTTTCTTGTGGATTAGCCAACCTTGAACTGAAGTGTTAGGTTAAAAATTGAGTACAATAAAGTTCCTCTTTCCGTCTGCTAGTAGTAAATAAAATTATTACAGCAGCTTACTTGAAGAAATTTCAAATCTAAGGCATTTTAACAGGATGTTTTGATCTTTAGACAGTTGCCCTAATATTACGTAGATATAGTGAATAGTCTGCCTTTTTAAATGCTGAAATTGAAGGGTTGCATGACAACGATAATCATGTGGATCTGAGGATTATTTTCCTAGAAAAACTGTGTTTTCGGATGTGGCATAACCCAAAACCACACAATGCTGTTTCAGTACTTAAAATATTGAAGCTTACTGTCTTTGTTTGAATGGCCTAAAGGCTCAGTTTTGAGTTTTCCAGGTAGGATTGGTTAATGGGATGCGACCTGAAGTTCACAAGTAAATTTAGATCAGCTGTATTAAATAGTTAAAATCAGTCATTGGAGTTAGGTATGAAATACTCTGTTTGGTGTGCCTCTCATTATAATGACCTGTCATGTATTTAGATTGACCAGTAGATATATGCCACTTTTGTTTGAATGTGCTTCTGGTAGTTTTTGTTTCTCTCCGTGGAAACACAGCCCATTTAAGCATGATACTAATCTGAAATGCATGTAAACCAATACGTATTGTCACAAGTGATTAAACATGGGTCCTAGTTGTTGCCTAGGGGAAGGGCTAATGGCTGGGGGTGGTAGAGATTAAGTTGGGAGCTTTTAGTGAAGCCCAACATGTTTTCAAGAGCAGTTGGTGGCAGGAAAACCAAAGCAGAGTGCCTGGACTTTTAAGAGGGGATATCCAGGGTTGTAGGAAAACCAGAGGCCACCTTCATCTTTGTCCTTTGATACCAGAACCAAATTTGGGGAAAAGTCCTGAATGAACCCTAAATGCAGTTTGAAATGCTTGCCACTTGCCAGTGCTGGTGGAGTTGAGAGGAAAAGGATGTTGTCTTTGGCAGAAAAGAAGAGATAATAATGTGACTTGTGCCTATGGACATTGCATTCTTACTTTAATTACTGTAGCATTTATAAGGTTCCAGCACTATTTCCTACTTGTTTTTCCAGACGAGGAAATAATGTACCATTTAAAGTTATAACAGAAGCAAAAATGTATTGACTGTTTCAATAAATGTACTGTAAAATATTAGTGTTACGGCCTTAAAGAAATACAGAATATTTGCATAAAGCAACTTAATAACCCCCTCCAAAATAAAGTTCACAAATTCAAAAAAAAACCCAGCACAACTGTGTCCAAAGCCTTTCTGAAATAGGAGTAGATTAGTGCTCTTTCATCAATGCTTTGGGGTTCTAAACCATATGATTTTTGGCAAACACCATTTCTACAATGTTCCCTTTACTCAGAAGTGATGGAAATGCACTTTTGGCACAAATTGTTGATAGGACCCTCCACACAAGAATTTATGCAGATATGATCCAGGCAGCTGTTGAAGATCCCCACTGCCACACACACTTTGCTGCAGGTTTTAAAAAGACTGCTATATAGTCCAAAGGTCATCCACCAAGAACTGTTTTATGTTAATTGCCAAACAAAACTCCCACTCAGACCTTTCTGGCATTATGGTAAACCAAAACAGTCACCGCAAAACATAAAGACATTCAGAAGAAGCAAAACAAGCAGCTTCAATTGTTACACAGAAATTCAAAATCTCTCCTTAAATGGCTTTATGTTATTGGCTTTGACTAAATTATTAGATTTGTTACTGCTATATGTACTGTATTAAGGAATGGTGTTTCTCCTTCTCTGTGTTGATATTCCAATCTTTAACATTTTTTAATTTAGCTAATAACTGACAGCTTTTTTTAGTTTTTTTTTCTTCTTTTTTTTAACTTATGGTTTAATTTTTTTTTATTTTTTTTTTACAGAAACTTGGTGTGAATTTCACCACAAGCAACAAGGAAACCGTGAAAAACAGTGATGTCTTGTTTCTTGCTGTCAAGCCTCATATCATTCCCTTTGTCCTTGATGAGATTGGTCCTGACATTGAGGATCGACACCTGGTTGTTTCATGTGCTGCTGGTGTTACTATCAGTTCTATTGAGAAGGTGAGGTTAAAAATGTTCAGCTAGTGTCAGAAAGGGAACATTTACATGAACTCTCAGTAAAGTAAAAATTAATTCTATCAAACTTGCATTCAGATTTCCAGCTACAGAAGTTTCTTTTTTATATCTAAGTTTTGTACTACCGATATATTTTGAAATTTTGCTGTATCTGTTTGAAAAGGATCAAAATGATGTACTAAGAATTTTAATGAATAGAGAAAAATGTCTTCCTCAGAAGAGTTTTCTGTCATGTTTTCAGATGGATTTAGGGCACTGTATTTAAATTACCTCTCTTGTTTTCTTTTTTTATTAAATCCGTTTAAAAATTATACCTGAACGCTTGATTTCATAGTTTTTCAATAAACATACATTAGACGTCAGTTGAAGAAAACATCAAAAAACTTCTGGGTTAATTGACACTCTAAATACACAATACTAGCTGTCCCCCACGGCTCTGCCCATGTAGTAGTGAAATAGGTCAAACTTTAAAAAAAAAAAAAAAAAAAAAAAAATCAATAAAGAAATTTATAAAATGTAATTCTGGCGAAGCAGAAGGTAAGTACACTCCAACGTCAAACGTTGGAACTGTATCTGATTGTGTTCGGCTCTGACGGGAGAGTGTCCCCCACTTGAGGAGAAAAGCACGTGGCCATGATATCTCTGGCAATCAGCACCTACCCTCTAAAACACATGCAGCTCTGATCTCTCTGTCAAAAACGTCAAAATTTACTCCTTAACAATCTGTAGATGATAATGTCTGTTGAACAAACAGGTATCACTAGCTAAATGGAGGCAAGGTACACTCCAACTTGTGGTGGCAGGTAGACCGACTCGAATGGAGACTGGCGCATTGTTGAGGAGGGCCCCACTTCCCCTCTCCTCGGCCTGCAGCCGCTCTTTCAGATTTGCGCAAATAATTTGTTACCACAAGCGTACAATGATACTTAACGCAATGAGACAAGTCACAAAATCAACCAGAATGTTCAAGCAAATTATAGAAAAAAAACAATCTAAATCTGTTAAGTAATTCTCTCGTGAAAAGTGGACAGACAGACAGACAGACATTGGATTTTATATATATATATATATATATATATATATATATATATATATATAATGTGGGGAACAGCCCGGACACAGACAGACAGACAGACATCGTTTTGTCACCCAACACACGTTTATTTACACTATTTACAAAGTTATTGTGCCACACAACCCACAGAATCCCCCAAAGTCCAGGCCAATACCACAATGCCTTTCCTTCAGACCGCCGCCTTATCTCTCCTTCCGGACCTCTTCCTCTACAACCTGATTCCAGCCTTGAATGAAGGGAGGCGGCCCCTTTTATCCCTACCCGGATGTGCTCCAGGTGTGCACCGGCAATCTTCCACCCGACACGCCCCAGTGTGGCGGAAGTGCCGGCTGTCTCCCCGGAAGCACTCTGGGTGTTCTCTCTCTTCTTCCCCCCAGCACTGGCAGAAGTGCTGGGGTCCATCAGGCACGGGGATGCCCCCTGGCAGTGAGCTTCTAAGCCCTGTACCCGTGGCCCCCAAAGCAACCAGGGTGGTCACCCCCTCGTGGTCTGGAGGAGGCACAAGCCCTCCTCCGGTCCTCCTGGGCATCCCGGCCGGGCATGGGCCCCGTCCGGGTGCCACTATATATATATATATATATGTATATATATATATATATATATATATATATATATATATATATATATATATATAATATAATTCATAGCATTCATAGTCTGAAACACGATCTGATTGTATGGGTGGTTACCTACCAGGTAATGCATGTGGTTGGTCTGCAAGTCGGCAAACGTCCGCCACGCCCTCTCAGTTGTGAGAAGCAGATCGTAGAATGTTATATAGTTTTACTGTCAAATAATGCAAAGAGTATGCGACACATGTTTCGCCCTTATTTGGGCTCATCAGGCATACATACTCCACTGCACGGGGATTGAACCTCGGACGTGGTGCAGCATAAAGGGGCTTCTCCTCTGACGCTGACGTCCGAGGTTCAATCCCCACGAGGGGTGCAGTGGAGCGTGTATGCCGGATGAGCCCAAATAAGGGCGAAACACGTGTCGCATACTCTTTGCATTATTTGACAGTAAAACTATATAATAGATAGATGTAGAAGTCCATTCTTAATTTGTTGTGTTGTATCTATCTATCTATCAGTGCAAATGCTGCTTTTAAGTCCTATACTTTGCATTTACGCCCTGCGTGGAGTTTGCATGTTCTCCCCGTGTCTGTGTGGGTTTCCTCCGGGTGCTCCAGTTTCCTCCCACAGTCCAAAGACATGCAGGTTAGGTGCATTGGTGATCCTAAATTGTCCCTAGTTTGTACTTGGTGTGTGTGTGTGTACCCTGCGGTGGGCTGGTGCCCTGACCGGGATTTGTTCCTGCCTTGCGCCCTGTGCTGGCTGAGATTGGCTCCAGCAGACCCCTGTGACCCTGCGTTAGGATGTAGCGGGTTGGAAAATGACTGAGTGACTTTGCATTTACAAAGCAATGTAGTTGGTATGTTTTAGGTTTAAATAAGTTCTTCATGTTCTTTTCAGTTTTTGGCATATTTCCTAGTTAAATGAGAAAACATGAAATATATTAAAATAAAAAAATGACAAAAGGTAGTACATTAATTGAGCCAAGTGCAAATATAAGTAGATAAACAGGTTTAAAAAACATAATTATTTCATTTTATATAAATTGAATTTTGAGTTTGTGTGATTTAATCACAATTTAAATAGTATATTTCTCTTTTTAGTTTAAGTTTACAACATCATTATGTACATGTCTTTGGAACTCTGTTATGTAAATTAAAGTAGGATATTTTATTTTAAACTCCACATGTAACGAGATTATTTTGAATTTCCTAATTCTGTCTTTTTCACAGAAATTGTCAGCTTGCCACCCTGAACCAAAGGTGATGCGCTGTATGACTAACACACCAGTGGTGGTTCGAGAAGGTGCTACAGTATATGCCACAGGAACTCATGCAGAAGTGGAAGATGGGAAGCTTCTAGAGCAGCTAATGGCCAGTGTTGGCTTTTGCACAGAGGTAGAGGAAGATTTGATTGATGCTGTCACTGGGCTGAGTGGCAGTGGACCTGCATATGTAAGTGTTGTGTACAGTAGTTACAGTGTAGGTTTTGCTTACATACTGTTTACTGATATTGTCTTTAATACATGGGGTGGTGGTTACTACAAAGTAAGACGGCATAGCAGCACAATTTTTATTACTATTGCTTAAAAAATTGTTTGTGTGTAATGATGTTCATATACTGGCGCTGCATTTCCGATTGATCCTTTCCTTATAGTCTATGTTGCCAGCTCCCTTTGACTCTGAATTGAATTAAGTCCTAGAAAGTAATGCTGCAGTATGTCAGTGATGTGTTTATATACGTTTAAAAGGTATTTAAGTAAAACTGAAACAAAAGATAGGCAGAATTAACTGAGCAATAGATTTATTAATTTGGTCCGTACTATTTGAATGGTAACATAATTGCCTGATATTTCTGAATTATTTTAATTTACATCTGGCTGACCAAGAGTCCGCCAATTTGCTGTTGAGCCATCTGCTGTTGAAGTGTTTTTGAGTATTAATATATTAAACTATTGAAAATTCAGCAGCAAGTTGCCATACCAAGCTTTTCATCAAATACAGATTTAGACACATTTTTAGTTTAGTGTTGTATTTATACATTCATTTCTCTGTGAGATTATGTAGCACCTGCAAAATGTGCAGGAGCATACAGTAGTCTGCAAAGACTATTTTTGTTTTAAAATTGATAGATAGATAGATAGATAGATACTTTATTAATCCCAAGGGGAAATTCACATACTCCAGCAGCACCTTACTGATACAAAAAACAATATTAAATTAAAGATTGATAGTTATGCAGGTAAAAACAGACATAAGACATTGTTTATTCTAAATCAGAAGTTCCTAAACTTTTCTTAAGCCAAGGTCCCACAAAATGTTGTACCATCTAGTCTGTGTCTCTCCACTAGTACAAGCCCAATGCCAGTGCGTGACCGTAGGTCTATGCTAACAGCAGACACACATCGTAATCTGGGTAATAGTAAACGTGTTAATCAAAGCAACTGTTGACTAGTGCATGATCAAACATCACATGACCTGTGTCGTCTTTTTTTTTTTTTTGTGATTTACCACCTCTAGGTATTGAAATGTTTTGAAATACTACCATTTTTTCAGTCTTAAATTTTTAAGTGTATAACAATACATTTTTATTGTGTGGTTTGATAATAACTTTAGAAAACTTAAAGCAAAGGCTTTCCACTTTAATTAATGAACACTAAAAAGAATTAGATATGGATAAATTTATGAATAATTAACATTTATCTTGTAAATATTATTGTGCAGTAATATGGCAATTTGTAAATATGTTCTAAAAATAATGGTACACCCAACAAGTTTACCAAAACTAAAATCACTAATGTTGTTGGACTGAATGAGATGGAGAGGCAGAGCAACACATGTACCATACAGTTTATAACTACTCTAATATAGAACGACTTTAACATTTTGAGTTCCGTTTATTTAAAAAATGGAGGTAATTTTAAAGACAGCCTTTAAAATTATTATTTTGTTTTGTTAAGAATGTCAATCTTGCCAGAACTGAAGCCAATTGTCCCCTGGCAGGTTCATGTTTGATAAGCATCACTCAAACGTGTTGAAAAAACATGATAACATTTTGAAGAGAATTAAAAATACAAAGATAAAATGTTCTTTATGCTACAATGTGTATTTTCACTCTTTTTGTGTAAGCTGATTCATTACTATAAGTGACAGGAAGCAGATACAACAGTCAAAATGTTGCAGTGTAAGGAAAAAAGTTTATCAAGATGCTGGTTGGTTTAAAACTATAATTGATTTTTTCACATGCTAACAAACAGTATATTTGTTTCAAAAATGTATTGTGTCTGTGAATTTTGGTAACAAGTTTAAAAATGAATTATTTATTTATTTATTTTTAACATGAGCTTTCATCAGAGTTCCAGAGGTTTCTCTAATCAAAGACAGTCAGTTTTACTGTTTCAGCTTTGTCTTTTCTTCTTTGTTTATTGCTGCTTTCAACATTTCCACACATTATTAGTTATCCCTTTTCTACCCGCAGTGGCAGTAACTTTAATTTCACCTTATTGTTGTTTCCCTACTCCTACTTTGGACTTTTTCAACTGTAGCAGATACAGTGGTGTGAAAAACTATTTGCCCCCTTCCTGATTTCTTATTCTTTTGCATGTTTGTCGCACAAAATGTTTCTGATCATCAAACACATTTAACCATTAGTCAAATATAACACAAGTAAACACAAAATGCAGTTTTTAAATGGTGGTTTTTATTATTTAGGGAGAAAAAAAAATCCAAACCTACATGGCCCTGTGTGAAAAAGTAATTGCCCCCTGAACCTAATAACTGGTTGGGCCACCCTTAGCAGCAATAACTGCAATCAAGCGTTTGCGATAACTTGCAATGAGTCTTTTACAGCGCTCTGGAGGAATTTTGGCCCACTCATCTTTGCAAAATTGTTGTAATTCAGCTTTATTTGAGGGTTTTCTAGCATGAACTGCCTTTTTAAGGTCATGCCATAGCATCTCAATTGGATTCAGGTCAGGACTTTGACTAGGCCACTCCAAAGTCTTCATTTTGTTTTTCTTCAGCCATTCAGAGGTGGATTTGCTGGTGTGTTTTGGGTCATTGTCCTGTTGCAGCACCCAAGATCGCTTCAGCTTGAGTTGACGAACAGATGGCCGGACATTCTCCTTCAGGATTTTTTGGTAGACAGTAGAATTCATGGTTCCATCTATCACAGCAAGCCTTCCAGGTCCTGAAGCAGCAAACCAACCCCAGACCATCACACTACCACCACCATATTTTACTGTTGGTATGATGTTCTTTTTCTGAAATGCTGTGTTCCTTTTACGCCAGATGTAACGGGACATTTGCCTTCCAAAAAGTTCAACTTTTGTCTCATCAGTCCACAAGGTATTTTCCCAAAAGTCTTGGCAATCATTGAGATGTTTCTTAGCAAAATTGAGACGAGCGCTAATGTTCTTTTTGCTTAACAGTGGTTTGCGTCTTGGAAATCTGCCATGCAGGCCGTTTTTGCCCAGTCTCTTTCTTATGGTGGAGTCGTGAACACTGACCTTAATTGAGGCAAGTGAGGCCTGCAGTTCTTTAGACGTTGTCCTGGGGTCTTTTGTGACCTCTCGAATGAGTCGTCTCTGCGCTCTTGGGGTAATTTTGGTCGGCCGGCCACTCCTGGGAAGGTTCACCACTGTTCCATGTTTTTGCCTTTTGTGGATAATGGCTCTCACTGTGGTTCGCTGGAGTCCCAAAGCTTTAGAAATGGCTTTATAACCTTTACCAGACTGATAGATCTCAATTACTTCTGTTCTCATTTGTTCCTGAATTTCTTTGGATCTTGGCATGATGTCTAGCTTTTGAGATGCTTTTGGTCTACTTCTCTGTGTCAGGCAGCTCCTATTTAAGTGATTTCTTGATTGAAACAGGTGTGGCAGTAATCAGGCCTGGGGGTGGCTACGGAAATTGAACTCAGGTGTGATACACCACAGTTAGGTTATTTTTTAACAAGGGGGCAATTACTTTTTTACACAGGGCCATGTAGGTTTGGATTTTTTTTCTCCCTAAATAATAAACACCATCATTTAAAAACTGCATTTTGTGTTTACTTGTGTTATATTTGACTAATGGTTAAATGTGTTTGATGATCAGAAACATTTTGTGTGACAAACATGCAAAAGAATAAGAAATCAGGAAGGGGGCAAATAGTTTTTCACACCACTGTAATTTCTCAATGGCCTTTAACTTTGGTTTCCTGCCTTAATTGGGTTTTTTGTACCAGCAACCTGAAGGTATATGGTTCACTTTTTCAAGTATATTAGATTTTACTTACTGTTTTCCTCCATTAGGATTCATCCTGGGTCTATTAAGGTGTTTTCTAGAGCATTTTATCCTCTCTTACACAAACTTCACAAAGTAGACATAAGCTGAAGTATGATGTATTGATGTGTGTATGTATTTTTGTATGTATATTTTGTGTATAATTTAAAATATTAAATATTCTGTTTTTATCGTGCTTTCATGATCCCTTTTTTTCCTCTTAGGCATTTACAGCACTGGATGCTTTGGCAGATGGTGGAGTGAAAATGGGATTACCAAGGCGACTAGCAGTCAGATTGGGAGCCCAAGCCCTACTGGTTAGTAATGCAAGACTGAGAGAGTGTAGCATTTTTCATTTTATTGAGAAATCTAGTCTTTGTAAAGAAATTAATATTTTTTTCTGTTAAGGAATATTGTACTAATGGCAGCGTCTTTTATTGCTGCAAAAGGTAAAAAGCTGAATGTTTTATCTAACTTATTTATTAACACTTAATATAGCGGATACGACAAGTATTTATCCACTTTCAACTGACTTCCAGAAGCCGTCCAGCGCAGATCCTGATTTAGTGTTTCTTTGGAGATGTTTACACCAGTTCTTCCTGCTGCTCTTGCTTTAGTCTTGGCCATTAGGCTAAGTTGTGTTTTATTTTTGATCTATTTAAGTCATGATTTCATTCTCCAAATGACCCTGAGTTTCATTAAGTAAGTTTGTGAATGTTACTTTATGTTTAGGTCATGTTTTCTGCACTATTTTTAAGCAAAGCAAATATCAAATTCAGATTTATGTGTATTCTATCAAAACAATTACATTTTAAATTTATACATTTTTAATATCTTTATACAATTTATTGACTTACTTATTCTGAAAAATAATGTTCTTAGTCCCAGCTGACCACAGTAGGGTTATGGGGGTGTTGAGTCTGTCCTAACAGTAGTTGTTTCAAGGCAGGGGGCAGCCCTGCACAGGGCACCAGTTCATCACAGGGCCCACTCACATGCAAACCCATGCTCATGTTCACACAGAGACAGTTTAGAGTCATTAATTAACCTAACCTGTACGTTTTTTGAGGATAGAGAGAGAGCCATAGACCATATGATTTAGTGCTTCTAAGTAGTAGTGGTGCCATATGTACAAAGTGCAGGGAAATTCTTTTGCCTTTCCCACAAACATACAACATGTTGCCATTCTGTGACTCCATGATGAACAAGAATGTATAAAACTCATCATTTCCACTTGCCTGATGTAATGCTTGCTTCTCTTTTCATATGAGTGCAAACCGTCTTGCTGTTAGGTACAACAGCAACAACATTTATTTGTATAGCACGTTTTCCTACAAATGATGTAGCTCAAAGTGCTTTACAAGATGAAGAAAGAAAAAAAGAAAAAATATATACTGTATATATAAAATTAGGCAATACTAATTAACAAAGAATAAAATAAGGTCCGATGGCCAGGGAGGACAGAAAAAAAAAAAAAATCTGCAGGGGTTCCAAGGCCATGAGACTGCTCAGCCCCCTCTAGGCATTCTACCTAACATCAATGATCTCAATCAGTCCTCATGGATTTCAGGCTTCACATGGAAGAATTTGACAATGATGGACATGTGGACCTCTGGCCTTCAATCCATCAATGTAGGGACTGCATCCTGTTTTGATCAGGTAGTGGTGGCGCAGATTGCCACCAAAGAAAACCGAAAGAGAACAGCAGAGAAAGTAGGGGTTAGTACGGATTTTGGAGCCATGAAAAAAAAAAAGATAATAAAATGCATTAATAGAATATCAGAGTTACACTAAAATGAAGCTATGAGACAGCCATGTTAAATTAATAGTTTTTAGCAGTGCTCCACCGTATTAGCTTGACGAATTTCTGTCGGTAAACTATTCCAGATTTTAGGTGCATAACAACAGAAGGCTGCCTCATCACATCTTTTAAGTTTCGTTCTTGGAATTCTAAGCAGACACACATTTGAAGATCTAAGGTTACGATTTGGAGTGTAAGGTGAAAGGCATTCCGAGATATAGGATGGAGTGAGATTATTTAAGGCTTTGTAAACCGTAAACAGTATTTTAAAGTCAATTCTAAATGACACGGGTAACCAATGTAGAGTCGGGGTCATCTGGCTCTATTGATAAATACAGTTGTGTGTCGTCAGCATAGCTGTGGTAGCTCACATTATGCCTTGAGATAATCTGACCTAATGGAAGCATGTAGATCGAAAAGAGCAGTGGACCCAGGATAGATCCTTGTGAGACACCATATAGAATATCATGTGTCTTTGAAGTATAATTACCACAACTAACAAAGAATTTTCTACCTGTCAAGTAAGACTCAAACCAATTTAAGTCATTACCAGAGAGGCCCAGCCACTGACTATGGCGATTTATAACAATATTGTGATCAATGGTATCAAATGCGGCACTCAGATCTAAGAGGATGAAAACAGATAAACACAGCCTCTGTCTGCATTAACCTGCAAGTCATTTACTATTTTAACGAGTGCAGTTTCTGTACTGTGATTTGTTCAAAAACCTGACTGAAACTTGTCCAGAACAGCATGTTTATTCAAGTGATCATTTAGTTGCATAATGTGTGCCTTTTCTAAGATTTTACTTAAGAAAGGCAGGTTAGAAATAGGTCTGAAATTTTCAAAAACAGAGAAGTCGAGATTATTTTTCTTGAGCAGGGGTTTAACAACAGCAGTCTTGAGACAGTCTGGGAAGACCCCTTGTATCTAATGATGAATTTACTATGTCAAGAACATTGTCAGTTAGTTAGTACATCAGATACTTCTTTGAAAAAAAAAAAAAACTTGTTGGTATTGGGTCAAGGATACAGGTGGAGGGTCTCTCAGTTAAGCAATTATTTTATATAAATCGAGTAAATCTATCCTGGTGAAAGAATTTAGTTTTCTTAAAATGGAATACCGGGGTTTAAGAGGATCACTATTAGGGGGATGTACTATATTATTTCTGATATCATTAATTTTGTGATTAAAAAATCTAGAAAAAGCCTCACAAGTTTCACTGGAAGTTTTTCAGAGGCATTCCATTGAGTGACCTGAGTTTAGCAAACAATCAATAGTAGAGAATAAAACTCTCGGATTACTAGCATTATTATTTATAATTTTAGAGAAATAGGACCACCTCTCAAGACAGGCTATGTTGTTGTATTCTGTTATTTTAGCCTTAAATATCTCATAGTGGATAATCAATGTAGTTTTTCTTCATTTACACTTAGCTCTCCGGCATGCTTTCTTTAAATCACACTCTTTGGGTCTTCCATGGTGTAACAGTGCTGGAGGATTTTTTAACTGTATTTTCAGAAGCGACTATGTCAACGGCAGCTCTCACTTTAACATTTTCCACCTTACTATTGTAGTAAGCATTACAAATGGACTGGTTGCTTTAAATGTTTGTAAACTTTGAAGCTGCAGATGAATCAAAGAAGCGTTTTTAACTGTATGCTTCTCATTAATTTTATCTATCAGTATTTCTATATTAAATAGTAAGAGAAAATGGTCTGATAAACTGATATCCATGATCTTTCTCACATCAACTTTTAATTCTTTAGGAATCACTAAATCCAGCATGTGCCCTCCTTTGTGTGTTGGCTGACTAATGTTCTGGCTCAGATGAAAGGAGTGCAGGAGGTTCATGAATTATTTTGCTTTTGGGTCACACTGATTATTGATATGAAAATTAAAGGCACCATCTATTAGGAACCTGTAATAGCTGGTAATTATAATTGACACTAAATCTGAGAATTCCTCAAAGAAAGATGCATTATATTTAGGAGGTCTATACAAGGACAATACTAGAGACTGAAAAAATCGATGAATAACAATGGTAAGATGCTCAAAAGACTTGAGTGTACCAAAGCTGACATCTTTACACTTTAACAAGCTCGAGTAAATATTTGCTAAACCGCCACCTTTCTTACCTTGGCGATCCGCATGAGTAAAGCTGTAATTTGGAGGTGCAGATTTGATTAAAACAAGTGCAACATCAGATCTAAGCAAAGTTTCACTTAATGCAATAAAATTGATTTTCCTGTCATTAATAAGATCGTTGATGGAAAACATCTTGGTTAATGGTCTGACATTTTAATAACGCCATATTTAAGGTCTCTGAAGTGCAGAACTGAATTGTTGGAGCATTACGGCTGTTCAAAATGGTAAATAAGTTATTCGTATTAGTGCCGCTTTTTGTGGATTTCTTATTTAATTTATAGTTTTAATAAAGTGCACATCTAGAGGACTTTTGAAGAAGAGTTCACTATAGAGTGATCATGTCCTAGCAAGGCATTATGGAAAGAATTAGAATTAAGAGTACATACAATGCATCCGGAAAGTATTCACAGCGCATCACTTTTTCCACATTTTGTTATGTTACAGCCTTATTCCAAAATGGATTAAATTCATTTTTTTCCTCAGAATTCTACAAACACCCCATAATGACAATGTGAAAAAAGTTTACTTGAGGTTTTTGCAAATTTATTAAAAATAAAAAAATTTGAGAAAGCACATGTACAAAAGTATTCACAGCCTTTGCCATGAAGCTCAAAATTGAGCTCAGGTGCATCCTGTTTCTCCTGATCATCCTTGAGATGTTTCTGCAGCTTAATTGGAGTCCACCTGTAGTAAATTCAGTTGACTGGACATGATTTGGAAAGGCACACACCTGTCTATATAAGGTCCCACAGTTGTCAGTTCATGCCAGAGCACAAACCAAGCATGAAGTCAAAGGAATTGTCTGTAGACCTCAGAGACAGGATTGTCTCGAGGCACAAATTAGGGCGGAGTGGTGGCTCTGAGGCTAAGGATCTGTGCTGGTATCTCGAAGGTTGCCTGTTCGAATCCCCGTCACTGCCAAAAGAGATCCTACTCTGCTGGGCCCTTGAGCAAGACCCTTAACCTGTAATTGTTCCAGGGGCGCTGTACAATGGCTGACCCTGCGCTCTGACTAGGGATGGGAATCGAAAACCGGTTCTTGTTGAGAACCGGTTCCCACTGTTTCAATTCCTTGGAATTGTTTGCCATTTTTGCAAATGATTCCCCTATCGATTCCAGTCGCCTTGAATGACGTCACCACGTTGCGTAGCGTCATTTACCCAGCAGGAAACATGGCGCCTAAGCGGCACAAATGCTCAAAAGTTTGGTTATACTTTACGAGAAAGGATGACAACAGGGCAACTTGCAATACTTGCAAAGTAGATATTTCATCAAAGGGAGGAAACACTACGAATATGCAAAAGCATTTGCTCACAAAACACGCGATAACCTTAAATGAATGTCGTGTTTTTGATCCGCTCCGAACTTTAAAATTCAACCCAGCATCAGCAGTAACGTTTGCACGTCCTCTCCTGTTAATACGGCAGGTAACTAATCAACTAACATTGCATATTATGTTAGCGCGATTTGCCTTATTGCAAAACCTGTTATTACTGTGCATTGCATTTAGATGACCATGACGAGAGAGACAGACAGAGTCTGGCTGTCTCAGATGCTGGCAGTTCTCGCTGCAGTCTACCGGTAGCTTCTCCTTTCACAGAGGTGGGAAAAAATAAAATGACACAGGCCAGGATAGACGAATGTCACCGAGCAGTGACTAAGTTTGTGGTAAAAGGCTTGCACCCATTTGCCACAGTAGATGGCCCCAATTTTCGGTAAGTGAATGTGTTTAATTGTAGGCTAAGTCAGGGAATGTCAAAGTTGCATGTTCTCCTCTTACCAGATGTTTCATCAGTTTCCATTTACAGTGATCTCTTGCTATATCGCGCTTCGCCTTTCGCGGCTTCACTCTATCGCGGATTTTATATGTAAGCATATTTAAATATATATCGCGGATATTTGCTGGTTCGCGGATTTCTGAGGACAATGGGTCTTTTAATTTCTGGTACATGCTTCCTCAGTTGGTTTGCCCAGTTGATTTCATACAAGGGACGCTATTGGCAGATGGCTGAGAAGCTACCCAACTTACTTTTCTTTCTCTCTCTCTTGCGCTGACTATCTGTGATCCTGACGTAGGGGGTGTGAGCAGGGGGGCTGTTCGTACACCTAGACGATACGGACGCTCGTCTAAAAATGCTAAAAGATTATCTTCACGTTGCTACCTTCTGTGTGCAGCTTTTAAGTATGCTGCACGGTGCTTCACATACTTAAAAGCTCAAAGGGCACGTATTGATTTTTGACTTTGTTTTTCTCTGTCTCTCTCTCTCTCTCTGCTCCTGACGGAGGGGGTGTGAGCTGCCGCCTTCAACAGCTTTGTACCGGAGGTGCTTCGCATACTTAAAAACAAACAGCCCTATTGATTTGTTTGCATTCCTCTCTGTTTCCTTTGAAGAGGAAGATATGTTTGCATTCTTTTAATTGTGAGACAGAACTGTCATCTCTGTCTTGTCATGGAGCACAGTTTAAACTTTTGAAAAAGAAACAAATGTTTGTTTGCAGTGTTTGAATAACGTTCCTGTCTCTCTACAACCTCCTGTGTTTCTGCGCAAATCTGTGACACAAGCATGACAATATAAAAATAACCATATAAACATATGGTTTCTACTTCGCGGATTTTCTTATTTCGCGGGTGGCTCTGGAACGCAACCCCCGCGATGGAGGAGGGATTACTGTATATATCTTTTAGAGAAAAGACAAAGACTCTGAACCCTAAGTACAAAGCCCCAAACAGAGACAGTTTAACCAACCACTTGATCCCTGTTTGGTATGTGGTTAAAAAGGCAAATCTGATTTCTGAGCTGAAACGTGTTGAAGGCAGCCATCACTGCAGATGGATGGACAAGTTTTAGTCAAGATCATTACCTCACAGTAACGCTGCATTAGGTCAGGAATGGCCAGGCTCAAGAAAAAGTCCTCAAAACCAAACCAGTGTACCAGGCACAGATAGGGACAGCTGTAGCAGAGGAGATTGATGAGATCTTGGAGGAGTATGGTATCAAAGGCAAGGTTGTGGCAGCCACTGTTGATAATGCGACCAACATGGATGTAGCTGTCAAAATAGTTGATAGTTGCAGAATTGCACAGTGCACAGTTCCATTGGACTTGAGTTGATTGTATGTGTTGCTGGCTGATGTAGTTTTATTTTTGAGTGCTCAGCTCATATATACTTTTAAAAAAGGAGATTGTAAATGTTACTGGACATTCTTGTGTAATTGCCACAGAATAATTCATGTTATACTTTGTTATTGCTACAGAAGAATATTTATTTTATTATTATTTTACTTTTACAAATTTTTTTCTGGGGACCCCGTGGCACCCCATCGAGGAGCCGTAGGCTGTGGATCTCTTAAGATCTCACTGTTGGGTTTGTAAGGTCATGCTACTCCTAAATTTCTATCTTGTTCAAAGATAAGATATAAAACAAAGTTCTAAGCTAATCGACCTGTGTGTTCACCTTTTTTAAAAATAAGAATCGATAGGAGAATCGATAAAGAATCGAATTGTTAAACAGAATCGAAAATGGAATCGGAATCGTGAAAATCTTATCAATTCCCATCCCTAGCTCTGACCCCAAGGGGTATGCGAAAACTAACAAATTCCTAATACAAGAAATTGTATAAGGCGAAATAAAGAACAAAAAAAAATGTGGGGAAGGTTACAGAAATATTTCTGCTGCTTTGAAGGTCCCAATGAGCACAGTGGCCTTCATCATCCGTAAGTGGAAGAAATTTGAAACCACCAGGACTCTTCCTAGAGCTGGCCGACCATCTAAACTGAGTGATCACCAGGCCAATACCATCCCTACAGTGAAGCATGGTGGTGGCAGCATCATGCTGTGGGGATGTTTTTCAGCGGCAGGGACTGGGAGACTAGTCAGGATAAAGGGAAAGATGACTGCAGCAATGTACAGAGACATCCTGGATGAAAACCTGCTCCAGAGGACTCTTGACCTCAGACTGGGGCGGCGGTTCATCTTTCAGCAGGACAACGACCCTAAGCACACAGCCAAGATATCAAAGGAGTGGCTTCAGGACAACTCTGTGAATGTCCTTGAGTGGCCCAGCCAGAGCCCAGACTTGAATCCGATTGAACATCTCTGGAGAGATCTTAAAATGGCTCTGCACTGACGCTTCCCATCCAACCTGATGGAGCTTGAGAGGTGCTGCAAAGAGGAATGGGCGAAACTGGCCAAGGATAGGTGTGCCAAGCTTGTGGCATCATATTCAGAAAGACTTGAGGCTGTAATTGCTGCCAAAGGTGCATCGACAAAGTATTGAGCAAAGGCTGTGAATACTTATGTACATGTGATTTCTCAGTTTTTTATTTTTAATAAATTTGCAAAAACCTCAAGTAAACTTTTTTCACGTTGTCATTATGGGGTGTTGTGTGTAGAATTTTGAGGATAAAAATGAATTTAATCCATTTTGGAATAAGGTTGTAACATAACAAAATGTGGAAAAAGTGACGCACTGTGAATACTTTCCGGATACACTGTAGTCAAGAGAGACAAAATACCTTAGAGATGTTTTCGGAGAGGACATGGGCACCAAATCCATTAGGATGCAGATCATACTGCCTGAAGAAACGCGGCCTCTCCCAGAAGAGATCCCAGTTGTCGATGAACCTGACGTTTTGTCTCTTGCAGAAGCCTTTCACCCAGATGTTTAATGACAGCAGACGACTATAGTACTCATTTGATCTTCTAACCAGAGGTCAGGGACCCAAGATGAAGATTCTCGCAGCTGGGGTCCTCTCCTTTGTGGCTTAAGTGCTGCAAAGTCCACCTTAAGAATCTCTGACTGTTGGTATCTAACATTGTTTACCCTGGCATGTATTATGATGGGTCCCACTGCACTGTTCTTGTTCCTCTCAAAGACTGTCAGCGCTCTTCTCATAACATCTCGAACACGAGCACCGGGAAAACAAGAAACAAAAGATTTCTGATTAGGGCAAGAAATGTTTAGGCCTTGCACAATCACAAATACATCACCTGGTGTTGCCAGCACAGTGGGGGAGCAAAGAGGGTCAAACCCGGTTCTGGGTGGAGATGCTTGCCTGGGAAGATGGAGGTGATCTAGTCTTAAACGAGGCATGGGGATAAAACTCACTTGGCCCTGAAAGTTAGCGGCACAGTGTGGAGTCAAGGTGGCTGAATTGTGATTTTCTGCATTGATCTCAGAAGTCTGGAAGGACTCATTCAGTAGATGAGCCTTCAGTTCCCTCAGCTGCCTCCGTCTGGACAGGAGTTTCTGGATCTGATTGTCGAGGGCCTGGAGTTTTTCAACAATGTGCTGTATCTCACTGTTGGCCATTGTCTGCTTTCACTTCCGCTTCGTGTACTAAAAGAAAGAAAGAAAGAAAGATTATTTAAAATATTTATTGTGACACAAGTAGTCCAGGTGAAAACCCACATGTAGAACTAGCATCTATCTGAGGTGTTACTAGGTCATTCATTGAGGGCAGCAAAATTTGTAGGACATGGAGTCTTGACATTGGTGTTGTGACCCACTGCCACTCAGTTCACCAGTACTCCTGTGTTCATTTTACCATGTGCCTCCCTGATCGGTTTCCTCTTTTGTAAAAGCATTCCTACCATCAGTGTTGCTAGTACTGTCAAATTTTCACACTTAGACTGTTAGTAAATTCTGGTAGTCAGAATAGGTAGCACACAAATACTGTCAATCTCACCCCAGTTATATTTACTCACTTGGCAAATGTATGTTAGTATGGTTAAAAGCCTATTCAGCAGATGCCCAATAATTTCCTTCAGGTTACAATCAAGAACATAAAGTATACTTTCTGATTTAAATACCTGACTATGTTGCTCTTCCATGCTACTTTCCATGCAAATTTACCTACAACATCTGCATGCAACTCCAGCCCCCACCCAGTGTACCTTGAACTTGTCACTATAATCATTCTGTTGAAGTGTTTATTTTATGTTATTTTTTTTTTTTTAAGTTTTTAAAATTATGTATATCTCTGTAATTTTGAAATTCTGCAAATCTGTTTTGGACTAAGCTAGCTAAAATGGGTTTAAACAAAGAATATAATTAGTCTTGACAAACTGTTACTCATAATGGTCACTATTGCACTGAGCATTTGCTGGCATTTTCTAGAAAAGAGTAATCACCCACTGGGGTTTAGTTGCATTTTAAGATTTAATGTTTTACTTCTAGAATAATTATAGTCTGCTTTGCTTTGTAAACCGTGCTTAGTGAGTACCCTGAAGGTGTTATGTAATATCAAGGTACTGTAGATTGATTGCTTGGAAACCTTTATTGCAAGCTGTCGAGTACAGTAGTGGAAAATAACTAGTAAATTAAGATAGGTGGAGACAAATGTAAAGATTCATCAGTGTGGGTAGTGATGTTTCCTAGTTTTGCCTTTTCAATGCATAAATATCAGAAATCATTGGATAGAGAAATGTGATGAAACTGGCTTCAGTATAGGACATTATCTCATCTGACCACACTTTCTTATTTGCTGTCTTTGTAATGCAGGGAGCAGCAAAGATGTTGCTGGATTCTGAGCAACATCCTGGCCAGTTGAAGGACAATGTGTGTTCTCCAGGTGGTGCTACCATCCATGCCCTGCATGTCATGGAAAGTGGGGGTTTTCGCAGTCTTCTTATCAATGCTGTGGAGGCCTCCTGCATCAGGACCAGGTGTGTAATGTATCAAATATTTTGGTTGTATCTGACATGTTAGATTCCTGCATTTCATTAACCTTGATGTTCAAATGACCATTTTATTTCAGTTTAAAATAAATTATCAGAAAGAATTTGTGGTCTTCAACAGATCTATTTGTTTTCTTGCCTGTCCTTAATATTTGTTTTAATATAAATATACCTGACATCTGTTACTTCATTCCTTCATAATAAGCACCAAAGTTGTAAAGCACTGAATTAAATCCAGCAAGACAGCAGTAAGATGTTAAACAATTGTGATAGACAGAAAGACATGACCAGGGTCTGTTAGCAGGTCTTTTTTATTATCTCATTCAACTGTATAAAAAATGAGTTCAGTGAATGATAGTTCCCTAAATGCCCTTCTCCCTGTGTCCCTCTGTAACCATGATATTCTATCAGGTTCTTGCTTATGTGAAATGTCTTATGCTTGACCTTCATGTGAAATAGTTCTGCCTTACAGTTCAGATTTGATATATCCTTTTAATTATATTTGTAACAGCCATTTGTTAGTTAGTTAGGTTATGTTAAAATGTTTGCCTATATATTAGTGCATTGTCTACAGGAGGCTCTATTATAACCCCCACAAGCTAAATTGAAAATGGAATACTTTAATACTTTGTTGTCATTCTGACTATAGACTAGTTCCAGTGTATGATCTGCCTTGCATTTGGTAAGGCATGGTGGGCAGATGATTTCAGATCGTATGTGATGTACGTACAGAATGTGCTAAGTGAAGCCAATGTAAGTTTGCTATTGAGAAATAACACAGCCTGTAAGTTAGAAAGTAACTGTACTTTAACATGAGAAAGCTAAGATTGTAGTGAAACAGAAAAGAACCCCTTTTTTTCCTTTTTCTTGCCTTTTATTCTCCGTGTGTTATAACTTTTTCTGAATTTTTGTCCCTTGTTCCTTTTTAAATTTTCACTAAACTTTTAAAACAGTCTAATAAAGTTTGAGAAATTTCTTTTGCTATGTATTTGAATCATGCTGAATCCTACCTTGCCAACTCAGTAGCAGCTACAAGATTATTTAGTGGCCACTAATTCTTGAAATATTTTTATTTTGTTACAATTGTTGTCACGTGGGGCGGCACGGTGGCGCAGTGGGTAGCACTGCTGCCTCGCAGTTGGGAGACCTGGGGACCTGGGTTCACCTCCCGGGTCCTCCCTGCGTGGAGTTTGCATGTTCTCCCCGTGTCTGCGTGGGTTTCCTCCGGGCGCTCCGGTTTCCTCCCACAGTCCAAAGACATGCAGGTTAGGTGGATTGGTGATTCTAAATTGGCCCTAGTGTGTGCTTGGTGTGTGGGTGTGTTTGTGTGTGTGTCCTGCGGTGGGTTGGCACCCTGCCTGGGATTGGTTCCTGCCTTGTGCCCTGTGTTGGCTGGGATTGGCTCCAGCAGACCCCCGTGACCCTGTGTTTGGATTCAGCAGGTTGGAAAATGGATGGATGGATGGATGGATGTTGTCACGTGTATGTCAAACATGAATAATATGGTTTGAGATTGGAAGTGTATGAGGAAGAATGGAGTCTCTTGGGAAATTAGGACATCTTTAAAAAGTATGGTAAGAAGTACTGTTAATATACAGTATATACAAGGATATGAAATTCATTAAGCATCAGAACATTATTTGGGCATTGTTGGGGACAGGGGGAAGTTATTGAACATCTTTGTGTAGAATGAGCTGTTGCAATAGTGGATCACTATAGCTGAGATAAATGACGTAGAAAGAAACTAAATACTTATTCATGTGCTCCCATCATATAGGCGACTAAGAGAGTAAAAACTGTGGAGGAATAAAAATAAAGTTATGCCAGTTCCTTCAACACAGTCGGCCAAACACAACATGTAAAGGAACCAGTTGCCATTAGGAGTGAGTGATGAGAGTTTTTACTCAAACTAGAGTGCCAGTGTCAGAGAAGCACTTTTTAATGCAAAGAATTTAAATATATTTTGTATTCAATTGGGGTTATTTCCTGTCCTGGATATATGAGAAGAGCAAAAGCAATTCATTTCATAGCTTATTAATTGCTGAGCTGACCTCAAATTTCCAATTGCCCTGCTGCACTTAACTGTTTCACAGATCTACTGTGTGTCTTCTTCTTTTTCTTCTTCTTTCTACTGCTCCCGTTAGGGGTTGCCACAGCGGATCATCTTGTTCCATATCTTCCTGTCCTCTACATCTTGCTCTGTCATACCCATCACCTGTATGTCTTCTCTCACCACATCCATAAACCTTCTCTTAGGCCTTCCTCTTTTCCTCTTACCTGGCAGCTCTATTCTTAGCATCCTTCTCCCAATATACTCAGCATCTCTCCTCTGCACATGTCCAAACCAACGCAATACCGCCTCTCTGACTTTGTCTCCCAACCATCCAACTTGAGCTGACCCTCTAATGCACTAATTTTTAATCCTGTCCATTCTCATCACACCCAGTGTAAATCTTAGCATCTCTAACTCTGCTACCTCCAGCTCTGTCTCCTGCTTTCTGGTCAGTGCCACCGTCTCCAACCCATATAACTTACCTGGTCTCACTGCCATCCTGTAGACCTTCCCTTTTACTCTTGCTGATACCCGTCTGTCACAAATTACTCCTGATACTCTTCTCCACCCATTCCACCCTGCCTGCACTCTCTTTTTCACCTCACTTCCACAATCCCTGGTACTCTGTATTATTGATCCCAAGTATTTAAACTCATCCACCTTTGCCAATTCTACTCCCTGCATCCTCACCATTCCACTGATCTTCCTGTCATTTACACACATGTATTCTGTCTTGTTCCTACTGACCTTCATTCCTCTCCTCTCTAGAGCATATCACCACTTCTCCAAGGTCTTCTCAACCTGCTCCCTACTCTCACTACAGATCACAATGTCATCGGCAAACATCATAGTCCATGGGGACTCCTGTCTAATCTCGTCTGTCAACCTGTCCATCACCATTGCAAATAAGAAAGGGCTCAGAACCGATCCCTGATGTAATCCCACCTCCAACTTGAATGCATCCGTTACACCTCACCACTGTCACCCTTCCCTCGTACATATCCTGTACAACTCTTACGTACTTCTCTGCAACTCCCGACTTCCTCATACAATACCACAACTCCTCTCGAGGCACCCTGTCATATGCTTTCTCCAGGTCCACAAAGATGCAATGCAGCTCCTTCTGGCCTTCCCTATACTTCTCCATCAACACCCTCAGAGCAAACATTGAGTCTGTGGTGCTCTTTCTTGGCATGAAACCATACTGCTGCTCACTAATCATCGCCCCATTCTTAACCTAGCTTCCACTACTCTTTCCCATAACTTCATGCTGTGGCTCATCAATTTTATCCCCTTATAGTTACTACAGCTCTGCACATTCCCCTTATTCATAAAATTCGGCACCAGTACACTTCTTCTCTACTCCTCAGGCATGCTCTCACTTTCAAAGATTCCATTAAATAATTTGGTTAAAAACTCCACTATCATCTCTCCTAAACATCTCCATGCTTCCACAGGTATGTCATCTGGACCAACAGCCTTTCCATTCTTCATCCTCTTCATAGTTGTCCTTACTTCCTCCTTTCTAATCTGTTGCACTTCCTGATTCACTATTGCCATATAATTCAACCTTCTCTCTTTCTCAAGGATGAGATCAAGTGAATCAGAAATGATACAGACAGTTAAATGATACAGACAGTGAAATAGCAAATGCCCTAAACATTTTTCTGAGGTGTTCACAAGTGACCAAGTGGATAACCTCCCTGAGGTAAACGCGACTACTAAGGAGGTACTGAGGGATTTGGAAATTGTAGAGGGAGAAGTGCTGCTCAGATTAAATAAGATGAAATCAAACAAATAACCAGGACCAGATAATATTTATCCTCGTGTTCTTAAGGAGGCTAGTGAGTACATATATAAATCCTTGACACATATTTTTAGGAAGTCACTGCGCACTGGAGAGATTCCGAAGGACTGGAAAATGGCAAATATCATCCCATTATATAAAAAGGGTGACAGGGCAGATCCAAGCAACTATAGGCCAGTAAACTTAACATGCATCACAGGAAAATTAATGGAAGGAATTATTAAGGATAAGATTGAGCAACGCCTGGCAAGGACAGGAGTTATTGTGAACAGTCACCATGGGTTCAGAAAGGGAGGTCATGTTTTACTAACATGCTGGAATTCTATGAGGAGGCAACAAAAGGATACGATCAAAGTGGAACATATGATATTATTTATCTTGACTTTCAGAAAGCATTTGATAAGGTGCCACATGAGAGGTTGGGCATCAAATTAAAAGAAGTGGGAGTTCAGGGTGAGGTTTTTAGATGGGTGCAGGATTGGCTCAGACACAGGAAGTAGAGGGTGATGATGCGAGGAACCTCATCAGAACTGGCCAGTGTTAAGAGTGGTGTTCCACAGGGGTCAGTGTTAGGCCGCTGCTATTTTTAATATGTATATAAATGATTTAGATAGAAATATAAGTAACAAGCTGGTTAAGTTTGCAGATGATACCAAGATAGGTGGATTAGTAGATAATTTGGAATCCGTTATATCATTACAGAAGGACTTGGATAGCATACAGGCTTGGGTAAATTTGTGGCAGATAAAATTTTAATGTCAGTAAATGTAAAGTATTACACATGGGAAGTAAAAATTTTAGATTTGAATACACAATGGGTGGTTGGAAAATCGAGAGTACACCTTATGAGAAGGATTTAGGAGTCATAGTGGACTCTAAGCTATCGTCTTCCCGACAGTGTTCAGAAGCCACTAAGAAGGCTAACAGAATGTTAGGTTATATAGCACGATGTGTGGAGTACAAGTCCAAGGAGGTTCTGTTCAACCTTTATAATGCACTAGTGAGGCCTCATCTGGAGTACTGTGTGCAGTTTTGGTCTCCAGGCTACAAAAAGGACATAGCAGCACTAGAAAAGGTCCAGAGAAGAGTGACTAGGCCAATTCCAGGGCTACAGGGGTTGAATTATGAGGAAAGATTAAAACAGCTGAGCCTATACAGTTTAAGCAAAAGAAGATTAAGAGGTGACATGATTGAAGTGTTTAAAATTATGAAGGGAATTAGTACAGTGGATCGAGACTGTTATTTTAAAATGAGTTCATCAACATCATGGGGACACAGTTGGAAACTTGTTAAGGGTAAATTTCGCACAAACATTAGGAAGTTTTTCTTTACACAAAGAACAATAGGCACTTGGAATAAGCTACCAAGTAATGTGGTAGACACTAAGACGTTGAGGACTTTCAAAACTCGACTTGATGTTTTTTTGAAAGAAATAAGTGGATAGGACTGGCGAGCTTTGTTGGGCTGAATGGCCTGTTCTCGTCTAGAGTGTTCTAATGTTCTTCATTCATCAGCCTTTCAAAGTACTCTTTCCATCTGCTCAACACACTCTCCTCGCTTGTGAGTATGTTTCCATCTTTATCCTTTATTACCCTAACCTGCTGCACATCTTTCCCAGCTCGGTCCCTCTGTCTAGCCAATCGGTACAGGTCCTTTTCTCCCTCCTTAGTGTCCAACCTCTCATACAACTCATCATACACCTTTTCTTTAGCCTTTGTCACCCCTCTCTTTACCTTGTGCCTTATCTCTTGTCTACTTTTTGCATCTCTCTGACTATCCCACTTTGTCCTTGCCATCCTCTTCCTCTGTATACTCTCCTGTATTTCCCCATTCCACCACCAGGTTTCCTTTTCCTCCTTCCTCTTTCTAGATGTCACGCCAAGCACCCTTCTTGCTGTCACCCTTACTACTTCTGCTGTAGTTGCCCAGCTGTCTGGTAATTCTTCACTGCCATCCAGTGCTGTCTTACCTCCTCCCTAAACTCAACCTTGCAGTCTTCCTTTTTCAACTTCCACTATTTGATCCTTGGCTCTGCCCTCACTCTCCTCCTGTTCTTGATCTCCAAAGTCATCCTACAGACCACCATCCTACACTTTCCCTTGCCACCACTTTGCAGTCTTTAATCTCCTTCAGATTGACTCTTCTGCATAGGATATAATCTACCTGTGTGCATCATCCTCCACTCTTGTACATAAACCTATGTTCCTCCCTCTTCTTAAAATACATATTCACCACAGCCATGTCCATCCTTTTGGAAAAATCCACTGTCATCTGACCTTCTTCATTCCTCTCCTTGACACCATACCTACTCACCACTATCTGTCCTTTGGGAACACTGTCCATCACTTCATCCAACTCATTCCAGAAATCTTCATTCTCATCCATCGTACACCCATCTTGCGGGGCATATGCACAAACAATATTCATCGTCACACCTCCACTTTCCACCTTCATAATCATTACTCTGCCTGATACTCTTTTCACCTCCAAAACACTCTTGAAATACTGTTCCTTCAGAATAACCCTTACCCCATTTCTCTTCCCATCCACACCATGGTAGAACAATTTGAATCCACCTCCGATTCACCTGGCCTTACTGCCCTTCCATTTAGTCTCTTGAGTGCACAATATATCAACCTTCCTTCTCTCCATCATATCGGCTAAGTGTCTCCCCTTACCAGTCATACTGCCAACATTCAAAGTTCCTACCCACAGTTCCACTCTCTTTACCTTCCTCCTCTCCTCTTTCCGTTGTCCACATGTTGATCTGGGAAAATTTTACACCGGATGCCCTTCCTGACGTAACCTTCCCCATTTATCCGGGCTTTGGACTGGTACGAAGAAACAGACTGGTTTGTGCATCCCCTGTGGCTGGATAATTTGTTTTCTGTTCTGTTTTTTTTATGTAAAGGATTAAATGACAAAGTGAACATAATGCTTAAACACAGTTTTTGAACTATGCTAAAAATGAATATCCATGGATATAATTGTGAAAAAACAGGTATCACTGCATAAAGTCTTTTTGTTATCTTACATGTGGGTCGATGTCCAAATATCCATCACTCACAGTTTAATGTAATGCTGTGAGCCAGGCCATCAGTCTCATTCTGGGCCAGTCTTACAACTTCATGAACAAATTGCTTCGAAGTTAGCATTTTCTTGCACTGTACTCAGCCAGCTGATACTGTAGTGCTGCTGACTTGTTTAAGCATCATTTCCTCAAAGAGAATAAAAATGAAATGTGCGCACAATAACCAGTATTAAACAGTATAACACCCACATACACTTCAAATATGAATATTAGCGAAAGAATACACTTAGCTTGACTTTTAAAGCAACTTTTCAACTTTTTTTTTTTCAAACTTTTAAAAGAGACAACAGTGAGTGCAGTACATCAACATCATCAAAGAAGAGTTCCTGGTACAATAGGAACTTGTCCATTTTTCTTGTCTGAGGCTGAAGTTTTATCTATATAGATTAGTCCAGGTGGCTGGATTCAGAGAGAGGGTCAAAAGGCTTTGCATGATAACATCCAGCAAGACAAAACTCAAATTTGAAGGTATGGAGACTTTAGTAGATTAATTACGCACTAAAATGATTTTTTTAAATGTTTTAAAGGGCTGGACTGTGTATGTGGCAGATGGTTTAAGGGGTAGCCCGGTGTAGTGCCAGCGTTCTATTTCTAGGAGTAGCAGAGTGGTATACCTCCTACTTCAATCATCCTATTTGAAATATTTACACCATTTCCCCAGTAAACAATTCCATATGCTCCATCGTCCTGCTTTTTGTTCCTGAAACCAGACTTTCTGCATAGTTCTAAGTCTTCATGTCTAATCCTGTAAACATGTAAACATTTCAAAGGGGCAGCCTTCTGCAGTTCAAATGGTGTTTCATATACCCGGTATAAGTTAAAAAATCATTGAAGTGCTTTTACATTTTCAGATTAAATGCAGTTTAAGGTAAAGCTTTAGTCTGATGTAGTACAAAAGCCTAAATCACACAATTTAGAAATTGCTTAGAGCAGAGTAATAGGAGATGGATTATTGAATTTGTATGTCCAAGATCAAGGTTACAGCTAGTGAAGGTACACAGGTAACACAAGTCCAGAGGATCGCTTGAATTTGTGGTCTCAATCTTTATGACGCTCTAAATGTTATGTCTTTTTAAATTCACCTTTGTTTCTGAGGGGTTCAGCACAGTGGTTAGCTATGGCACCTCAAAGCTCCAGGTACTGGTCATTGTCTGTGTCTAGTTTACACATTCTTTTGTTGTTTCACTTTTTATCCCTCATCTCAGTCATGCAGGTTTGGTTCATTGCTAATCTTTATTGGCCTGAGCACAAGTTTTCACTAAAATGGACAAGTTCCCTGTTCAGGGCAGGTTTCTTCCTTTTGCTATAAAATGCCAGGGTATACTGAAGCCTTCCCACCCCCTTAAAAAACTGAGGCTGGATTGAGTTGATCAAGAATTTAATGAAGAATGGATGATGACAGCGGGAGTAAACTGACTTGTTATTTTAATATGATAGTATGTCTGGAGAGGTTGTTCACATTTGTCTCTGGAAAGGGAATTTGTAATAGGATGCATGTCGGTCCATTCGTTAATTTATTAAAATTAATTTGGTTTTATTTTTTTCTTGAAGGGCTGGAGTGGGTATGTGGCAGATGGTTTAAGGGGTAGTTTAGTGTAGTGCCAGCGGTCAGTTTCTAGGAGTACAACCATATAAACCGAAAAATAAAAGCTGAAAATGTAAATCCCTGTCACATAAACTGCGTAAACTTTCAGAGGCTGTCAAAGCAGCACAGGCAACATGTACAAACTCCACCAAAACTACAATCGGCCATGTTTTTAGGCAACAGTACTTAACAGTTGACTTCCATGCTGCTCAGAGTGTTCATTTTTTTACTTCTTAAGCAGACTGAGAGAGCCACTATAGGAGATTATGTCTGGGAGGTCTTTAGTCATCCTTGAATTTTGAATAACTGGTTGTTTGTGTGTTTTCACCTTGAAATGCACTGTCTCCCTGTCAGTTAATTTTTCCTGCCTTGTGTGCAGTGCTTGTTGGGATAGACTGCAGCTTCTTGACCCTGTTTTGGACAAATGGGTTTATAAAATGGATGGATGGTATATTAGTATATATGGAAGCACACTGTGAAAAGAGATCATGGGTACAACAAAGGAATGTTGGGGACAACCCCTTTTGTCACTGCAGGTGTTTTAAGATAACTCCAAAGCGCTTATGCCTTACATGGCTTCCTCTAGCTCAGCTAAGGTGGGGGTGAGCAGATCTAACCAAGAATTTGTGGACCCAAGAAAGGACATTGGCATCGAGTACACCTTGGCAGTCAGAGACCTTGAAACAGTAAGGCTGAAGGTTGAGGAATCACCGTGTGACCCTACATTTGTTTTTTTTTGTGGGTGGCAAGCCACTGTAAAGGAGTGTGGTCAGTCACCAAGGTAAATTCCTGACCCAGGACATAATACTTAAGCTGTGTGACTGCCCACTTAATGGCAAGGGTTTTCCAATCAATAGCTGAATACCCCCTCTCCTGGTCCAATGGTTTCCAGCTGAGATGCGTCACTCCATCAGCCACCTAACTAAACACTGCTTTCAGGTCTTCGTTGGAGATGTCGGCCTGGAGGAAAAAGGTAAATAAAGGTCCGGAGCAATTCATACCGGTTCTGATGTAAGAGCCTTCTTTAGCTCAGAGAACAGTGCCTCAACATTTGGAGTCCACACCACTGCATTTGGGGCCCATTTCCAAGTTAAATTAAAGGCATAGCTCCTTCTGAGAACCAAACCATGAAGCATGAGTGATATTCTGCTATTTCCAAAAACGTTGGACTTGCCTTTGTTTTATTTGTGCAAAAAAATGGCAGCAGCTTTAGAGGACTGCAGTTTGACCCATAGCATGACCCACCGCACAGCCTTAAAGCTTAGCCTCAGTAAGTCTGAAATAGCATTTTTTTTGTTTTGATTAATACGGAGGCTGTATTTGTGAATTGATTACGATACGACCAAAACATGGCTCACATGTTCTTCCCAGATGTTGGAATAGATGACCACGTCATCCAGATAGGTGCCACTGTAGGCAGTATGGGGCCATAGCAGCTTGTCCACCAGATGATGGAGTGTCGCTTGCACCCCATGCAGCCCAAAAGGCAAGACATGGTGTAGGTGCACTTACACATTAACTCAAACAGGGGTCTTGACTAGGAATAGATTTGAATTAGCATTCACTTCAAGTCCTAAATTTGCTGCACATTGTGTCTTTTTTGAATTGTGTAGCCTTTAAACCCACCAGTAGGCCGTGTATGTTATAATTCTGTAACAACAACTATTGCCTTACAGACCGCCTCAACCAAAAGTGGAATCTTAGAATTGTTTCCTACCAAACTCAAGTTGCAGGATTAATATATTAGACTAACAGTATCATGTATGTACACTGCACCAGTCACCCACAACATTAAAGCCATCTGCCTAATATTGTGCTAACAAAACAGCTCTGATAGCATTTGGATTGGATTGTTTGGTCAGCACAGAGTAGAAGTGAGCCATACCAATGAACCATAAAAAGTAGAGAAGAGACATGGACATTATAACTTTTAGGGATTATTTTCAAATAGAATTCTGCCAGATATTAATTTACTTGAAGGAAACCTAGGGGCAAAATGTAACTTTTGGGTAAAGGCAAAGAGGAAAGCAACTCTTGACCAGAGGAGAGAATATGTCAGTCAGTTGAATATTTATGGTTACAGTTTAAGATCACATCTTTCCGCCCAAGACCATCTCAATGGTTGTTCTGCTACTAATCATGGTTGACATCTTGTTCTACGTAATTTCCCTGTAAGGGTTGGTTTATCATTGTAGAAAATGTTCTGTACAAATGCAAAAATACATTTTGAATCTGTTGTAGTGGTTTGTAAATGGGATGCACATGATAATATATAATTGCTTGTATTTTTTTTTAAGCTGCATTGCAAGCCATCCGTTCTTCATGGAGGCTTTAAACAAATTACAGTCTGACATACCTGAAGGTACATAGTATAATGAAATGTATGTGAAGCCAATCCAACTCCGAGTGCTAGCCCATGGTCTCTAGCTCACAGGGAAGAGTGAATTGTTTTACTTGTTGCTGGTATTCAGAAGATGCATCATTTCATTACAAACATTTATTTTTGTGGGATGAATTCCTGTTGAAGCTGTTGAACCTGCAGGATCTCTAGTTGTAATGTGGTAGCTTTTTGTATAGCGTCAGTATTTCATTACAGAATTTCCATTTCAATTTTTTTCCTTAGGGAACTTCAGTTCTTGGCTGACCAAGAGAAAATCTCTCCAGCAGCTATCAAAAAGACGACCCTGAACAAAGTTAGACAAGAATCTTCCTTAACCGGATCCAAAAGTAGCATCAACCTTTTTAACAAGTACCCAGGCACAAAGAAGAACTAAGTCTGTTATCCTCAGCCTGGTATCTACCTACACATGTGGCCAACATATTAGCAGGAGATAAGAGGAGTCTGTGGCAATCAGTAAAGTTTGTTTCCTCAAAAGCTTGTTACTTGTGACCAAAAGGGCCAGTGCAAAGTGCAGTCGTATGCAGGACCCGCCCCAGATTTTTTTTTATTATAATTAAAACAATTTTGTCATCTTCAATGGTCATGGTTTTACACATTTGGATTAATTTAAATTACTCAGTTACAGTATGAAGCGATAACTGTAGGTGGCTTGTAAGTTTCTCATTCATCTTATTTGATGTTTTGCCAGGTTTTTATGTTAACACACATGCCATCAGATTTATACTTCACAGTAGCAAGATAACATGGATGCTAAGTGCTTGTCGGTTTTAGTATTTTTGTGATAGAATCAGAAGCATTTGAACACATGAAGAGTGTAGGATTAACAATATGAAATACAGCTCCCCAACAATGTTACTACTAATTATGTATAAAGGATTATGAAAGATCATTTAGGATTATGAAATGTGCTGCTTTAGGATAATTTTAATTTTGAATTTTTTTTTTCTGTTTAAGAAAGAGACATCTGAGTATTTTATTTTAATTATGTTCTTTTTCTTAAAGAACATTTCCTGAATATCCTGCAATTCATTTGTTTTCACCTTTGCATATTACGGTCAAAATTAAATAACCAGTTTCTTTTGAATCCTGTCTTTATACTGTAATTGTACCACATTCAATTGAATTAACATTTCAGATTTTGTTTTTATTTGTATTTTATGTTTTTAACTTTGAGGTTCATTTATGTTGCTGAATCAAATGAGAAGGATTTCAGAAAAACATGCCCGCAAAAAAAGAAGTCTGTTCTTTAATTGTCTGAATTTATGTCTGTTACCTCTTGTGCTTTTTATACAAATTTAAATAACCCATTATGTGTATTAAGTCCCTTCTGTGTATTTTATTTATATATAAATGTTGATATTGGGTTCCATTTTAAGCTACTCTTGGGGTTTTAGCAGTATGCTGTTCAGTCTTTCAGCTGTTAGAGGACACCATGCAGTTCCAGACTCTTAAGTTTGTGGCTCAGGTACTGTTTATTATTTGACAGATCAAATTTTATAAGCCTGAAAAGCAAATTCTGCAGCTATTTAATTTTTGCAAAAATCGGCCAATAATGTTTCAGATTTTACTATTTTTTCCCAATCTGAAGAAAACATAGCTGTGTTTATATTCTTAATATTATCAAAGTGTCAACAAAATTTCCTGTATAAAATCGTGTCTAAAAATATCAGTTCCCCAGCATTTGTTTTATGTTCTGTCATGCTCATGAGTCTCATTTTTTATATGTGTTCTGTCCTAATGATTCCATGTGGCAGGGTGAGGTTATCCATAAAATAAGTTAACAGGAGATGATTCAAACCGTATATAGGATTGTTATACAAACGCCAGCTACTGAAGATGAGGAGTGGATTGCTTGATGAGCTTTGGTAAGACCCTTTAAGGTTTTAAGGGTCCTACACTTCTCGGCAGTAATAACACCTTAGTAATAATAACAAAAATAGCAATAATAATATATAATATAATAATATATAATATATATATAAAAAAAATCCTAAGCCTAAAAATGCAGTGATTTTGGCAATGTTTTTATGTGACATTTTTGTATCACGTTTTTTGTTCCACTTTAAATCCGGCTTATTTTTAAACCTACATATATATGTTTGGTATCATTCTTTTCGGAATTTATCAAACTTTAATGTGATGTTGTTAGATTTTCAGATTCTTATTCCATTTTTTAAATTATAAACTAAAAAATATCAAAAACTCACGTCCTGCGAAACGAGAATTTGTGCCAAGACATTTAACCACGCCCTCGGCCAGAAATAAAAGACAAAGAATAGGACAACTTCTGTACAGGCTTTTAAATGTTTGAAGCGCCGCACGAGATGCAGATCACACAGCACGACAACAGCAGCAGCAAACGAGCAGCTGATCGAGCAAAGAGGAGGTAACAAAAAAAAAAGCTATTTGTTTCCCATTGTATCACAGTTTAAGAGGGGGTTTCGGAGGAGCGACCGCGTCTCCTTGGGGTGCGTTCAGCCCCCCTCTTCACAACTTGTGCAGCAAACTGGCCACAACTGGGGCTTTGCCCCGCTAGTATTTATATATAAATAAATATAATAATAATAACATCTTAGTAACAATCTTGCTAACTAAACCCAAACATAAGTGCATAAGAGTTAACATTTACTCAACAATATGTTGCTGCTTTATAAACTAGTAATATCTTGAGTTAATTTGTGTCATTAGACCTTGTGAGAAATGTGACTGGCACAAAGTATTTGTCTCCTTCATTCAGAAGTTAAGCTTTGTACGTCTGCAGAAACATTTTAACTGTTGAATGTTGGTGTATGAAGTGCTGAATGCTATCTCCAGCAATCATGTTTGTCGTTTTTGCTCCAAGGTGAGGCACAGTGTCTCTAAGAAAGAACACACATCTTGTCCAGTGCCTTGAATTCACTCCACATCTCTCCTAGTTTTGCTGCCTCTTTTTCTGCTGTCCTCCCACTCATTTTTGTTCTCCTCTCTGCAGCGTAATCCATGCAGACTCCCATCAAACTTTCTTTTTGACTGCTTGAGCGTTCTTTGGCTACTTGTGCCCCATCCACCTCCAGTTCCTTCTCCTAGTTTGTACTTCTCTACTTTCTACATTTGCCTACACGAGAAGCTGCTCATTGTTGTCTCTGCCTATCTTATATTCAGTATTCTTTGTAGAGCTTGATTAATAAACACCTGCAGATTCTAAATAGTTTGACTTCTAATGTTTCACAGCTATACTGATAGTACACACTTAACATTTCAGCTGAAAATTCTTTACTTGGTCATTCTTGATATAATACAGGTGTTCCAGATTCCGCATTTGCTTCATTGATTCAGTTCTACACATTTTCTTGTACTCCACCTGTTTTTGTGTCTGCCACCCGTCTCTCTGGCATACACTGTAAATTCTCCTCAATGTATTTTATTAGCATATTAAAGAAGGTTTACGGCAACATTTTGCGTACTGTGTACATGTGGTACGTGTAGACTGGTATGGACTGCACAGTTGGAAACAGAAATGAGAAAATCATATTGAAAATGACGGCATATCATGGGTTGTTCCTCTGTTATCTTTATGCTGCTAAGAAAGACTTCCTACAGCTGCGATTTAGCAGGTAATGGACAGAGGAGTACATGCTGAGTTAGCATTACATTGTAGTTAATTGTCAAGTTTATTTCTGCATTAATTTGTTTCTACTTTCTTTGGGATGCATTTAGGAAAACTATTTGTTTGAGATTATACTCCAGTTGTTGTCAGAGAGGTTCGACAGTGGTTGTTGTTCAACATACAAATTAGGAGAGCAAGAGGACAATCTGATAAACAGGATCATTTGGGTGAGTTTATCTGTAGAAACTTGCATGATTCTGAAGCACAACAGAAAGGAAAATGCTTGCTTGTTGAAGAACTGGTGTAAAAACAACTGGTTTGGGTGTATGAGTTTTACAACAGAAGCAAACTGATGTTGATATTCTCATAATGAGAACAGGAGTGGATTTGTTTTCCGAAAAGCTTTGTAACGCAAAGAACTTCATTATCTCATACTTAAGATCATTGGTTAATTAGCGATTGTTTCCTGAAACCTTCCTAACTTGTGATCATGTTCTAAAATTAATGTGTGAACCGCTTATAATGTTACATGTTGTTGTGTATTTATTTTGATGTTTGCCTACAATTCTACTACAGATAGATGGAGGTTGCTCTAAGTAGATCCCAAAGAGTACACTCTTATTTCGACAACATAATAATTTACTGCTGTAATACAAGATTATAATGTAGGTTATAAAGTAGTGCAAAGTGGTCTCGTAGTTTTGCTGAGTTAACTAATCAAACTTGGCATGTAATCTGTCACATTCTTTTAAAGTTGGAAAGTGGATCGACCCTTAGTACCAGCAATGACCATGGCTACTGTTCAAAGAAGTGTGCAGCTCAACCACAGATCCATCCATCCATTATCCAACCTGCTGTATCCTAACTAGAGGGTCACAGGGGTCTGCTGGAGCCAATCCCAGCCAGCACAGGGTGCAAGACAGGAAACAAACCCCGGGCAGGGCGCCAGCCCACCGCAGGGCACAAACACCAAGCACACACTAGGGACAATTTAGAATCGCCAAAGCACCTAACCTGCATGTCTTTGGACTGTGGGAGGAAACCCACGCAGACACTGGGAGATCATGCACACTCCACGCAGGGAGGACTCAACTACAGATGCTGTAGGAAACTTCGCCGCAGAAGAAGCCAATTGCAGTTCTAAATGCTGTTCTCCAGGCAGCCATGAACCCTTTGAGCTATCCCGGTAACTTGCAATTAATAGAGAATCACAGGATGTGAAGAGATGAAACAAAAACACTCCTCGGTCTGGTGGAGAATGACTTGGAAGGAGGAAAATGCACCAGAATCATTCCCTCGTGTCCCACTGTGCAGCTACTGCCAGCTTTCTGATTCTATGCCACTGGTGGATTCTTGCAGATGGTTTGTGATGTCTGTGGGTTGCTTTGTTGAGCAGTGTGTACTGAAGAACTCAAATTCTATTTCTAATGAGCATCCACCTACAGGCAGCAGAAGTATATAAAACCTGTGATTTGAAAGTGTCACATGATCATAGATTGGTAAGTGGAGCTCAATTTGTCCCCAGAGAGGAATGTGTCTTTTTACAGAAGCTCATTAAATAAATAAATAAAAAATAAACACGCGCACACTGTGGTCTGAGCAGAAAAAAGAAAGAACGAAAACTTCTGACTTTCGGGTGCCAGAGTCACAGTAAGGCCTTATGCAGACATACTGCTGTTGGTATAAAGGAGCCTCCATGGCGTTGCTTGACACACTTTGGCTGAATGATTCGTTGGCTGAAGGTCCTCAGTGTTAGAGAGGATGTGCAGCATTGCTGTTAATGTCGCTTAGTTTTGTTTTCATTCTCTCCTTCACTATGACCTCCAGGTGGTCCAGAGGGTGCCCCATAACTGAGCTTGCCTTTTTAATTACTTTACTAATTTGGTGTTACCAGCCCAGCACACTGCAGCTTAGAAAATCACATTGGCCATCAGAGTAGTGAAAGATGTAAAGGATGTCATTATTCACATTCAACAGTCTTCAAGAAAGAAATACCCTTCCTAATTTTTTGCTGGGATACACCCGTCTGTCTACCAGACTTCCCTTCACTTCTGGCATGCACACACTAGCTGCAGATGTTGTCAGATAACATAATTCATTTTTATGACTTGACATACAATTGCCTAATATCCTGTCATCTTCAATCTGTTCACACCAGCACATACTGGTATTATTGACCTGGAGTGTTTCTTACAGTGAAAAAGCCATACATGAGTCATCCAAACAACAGATCAAAACATCTAAGTAGCAGGATTAAGACGAGACTCTTCAGCCAGGAGCTAATTCTCCAGTCAAATGTTATCAAACTGCACTTTAAAGTTGGATGAAGAGAGATGTACGTCCCAATGGAAAGAATACACAATCAGACAGGCAAACGAGGTGTATGTGTACCCGTCCAGCTCCACAAGAGCCCACTGCAAAGCTACCATATTAGGTCCAAAAGGGCTGTTGCTTTTGTTGCACACTCCTCTGCTTGTCATTATATCTACATTGTAAGCTTGGGCAAGTCACACTTTAAATTTGACCGGGTTTACATGAAACATAAATGTTTGTTTCTTTTAACTGAAGCTGTTGTTAAGCTTTTGCTGTGGAACTGGAAAACATGTTTCTCGAGTGTGCCAAGAGTACAGCAAGGTCAGGACAGAGGTGCTGGGATTGTTACTGCAATAAAATCTCCCAGACTTTGGTCTATTAAAGGTGCTGGCATATTCAATGATTTTTAGTCTGAACATCCTTCTCATCTTCTTGTGAATTTCCCCTTGGGATTAATAAAGTATCTATCTATGTGTCTTTCATGGCACAGAGTGGCTAGTTGTTTTCAGTGCCCTAAATGGCCTCACCACTGTTGTGCATCAGCTTTTATTGAGTCACACAATGACAACAGTCATATAAATACTGTGCCAGATTTCTTTAGCGTTACAGTAAGAGTCTGTCCTGTAGCACATCAACAGAAACACAGAGCAGCAAATATACTCAATAATGTTTAAACATGTAAGGTAAGCTATAACTCCTCACTTAGAATTTGTCCATTACATATGCAAGTCAAGTTCAAGTCAAGTTGGGGAGCATGCACTGGTACAGTGCGTTGCCGCACCCACTAAATGACTAAACAACTCGGGATCCCTGTTGGGAACCCCCAGGCAGACACGCGGTCTAGTCCCACCCTCCGAAAATGACCCTCTATCTGCCACAGCCAGGTGTTACATGGGCGGCCCCTTGGCCTGGTCCCGCCACTCGGGTCCCCAACAATGAGGATCTTACCAGCTGGATCACCCTCGTGGGAAACGCGCCACATGGCCGTAGGGCTGTAACTGACGCTTCCTCACAATGCTGGTAATGTGCCTCATTCGGGACTCCATGAGCAACCACTCATTCGACACAAAGTCAAACCAACAGTACCCAAGGATTTTCCGGAGAGACACAGTACCAAAGGAGTCCAGTCTTTGTCTCAGGTCACTGGTTAGCGTCCATGTCTCGTAACCATATAGCAAGGCAGGAAGCACCAGGGGCCTCATGTATAAACGGTGCGTATGCACAGAAATGTTGCGTACGAACCTTTCCACGCTCAAATTGCGATGTATAAAACCTAAACTTGGCGTAAAGCCACGCATATTTCCACGGTAACTCATACCTTGGCGTACGCAATTTCTCCGCTCGGTTTTGCAGACTGGCGGCACCCAGCGTCAAAGCAGTGCTACTGTTCCTGTGTGATCACCCTTTCTTACTTAAAGAATAAATACACTGAAACTAACTGCATATTGTTTATTAGTGTAATGCTTCTGATTGTAATTAACCTGCAGCAATATAATGGTCCAGGAAATAGCCATAGTATTCCAAATACCATAACTGCTTTAGCGTTGTTACTCTCACTGCATCTTCTTCTTTCAGCTGCTCCCGTTAAGGGTTGCCACAGCAGATCATCTTTTTCCATATTACTCTCACTGCACCACTCGGAGTATTTATATCACTGTATCTGAGTGGGGACTCACAGCAGCAGCTGATTGGAAAGAGAATTATCGGTATACAGCATGAAGCAGACGCTGCCTGAGCCACAGCAAAACGCTTTAGAGACTTCTCAGTACGGACTTCGCGGTTTAGAAAAAGTTTCATCCCAAGAACTATAAACGCACTCAATCAGTCCATCAAGTGCTCCTTGTAGAACTGTTTGTACTTATAAGTACAATTACCTCACTGTAAACTTGCACTACAGTTATAATATTGCACAACCTACGCCACTTTATGAAGCGTGTATTTACATATGATGATATCATTTTTAAGATGAAATGCAGCAAAATATGTTGATATAATCTGTATTGTTAATAATTAAACATGTGAGGACACGGTGCCGCAGCGCTAGCTAGTTCAGGGATTGTTCCTGCATTGCGTTGTATTCTTGCACTGACGCGACACTGGAAAGATAGATGGATAGAATAATTAAACATGTACTACGAAGTTATTTCAATGTTCCTTAAAAGTTTTGAAGAATCGGCGTTCTAAGCTTACAAATGGCTTAACGTCTATTACAGAGCTGATTGTGTGGCGATTGGGCATTTGGAGAAAGAAAAGTTAGGACAGGAATTGGAGGTTAGTACGTTTGAAAGAGACAGTACTGGTGTGATAAATTATTTAATCGAAGGTCGCGCATGGCGCAGCAAGCCTCTTGCGTGAGATATGAACAATCACTGCGCCACCGTGTTTCCATGTTTAATAACATGCTTTCATTCCTATCATCATGAAAAAGATATCACATATACATCTCAGTATTTTAATTATTCAGAGAGCTGTAATATCACGAATGTAAAGGATTCTGTGTCCTGTCGGAGAAAGAGAAAGAACGGAAGCACGTAGTGATTCACACACATAGAGCACATCAAGAAGATCAAATACAGAACAAAGCATTTAACGTGCTACTTGAGAAACTAGTAAAATAAACGATTTTAAGATGAAGTTTATGATGTTCTACTTTAATGGCAAAATAAACTACGTGATTAAAGTGGAAATTTCGAGATTAAAGTTGACATTTTGTGCTTTTTTCCCACTGTGTGCCTATTTTTTTTGTCTGTACCCTAATAAGCTTTCATATGACACTCAGACGGTCCACTGCGAGTCGCCTTTTCACGGCGACTTTGATAAGTGATTTCTTTTTTATTTTGGGCACTGTGCGACTTTGTGAATTTGAGCCTTCAAGTTTCTCCGACACTCTGTCACTCGATCAACTTTCTTTTGTTGATTATACCACTGTTTAAACCAACAAATAGTACGTTTTCCTTTGCCTCCACTTGGTATTCGCTGAAATTCTTATATTTCCCCCCGTGCTTTTCCCAGTGTCTTTTCACAGAAGGCTATTCATATTGATTTGCATATTCAAAGAGGCGTAATTCTGGGAGGAGTTGGGGCGGGACAGAAGGCGCCTGCACGTGCGTTACTTTTCACGCTGATCGGAATTTATGTAGTGGAAGAATGTGAAATTTTGCGTGCGCACAAATTCCTGCATCTGGATTTTTCTGTGTGTACGCACAATCCCGCTTTTGTGCTTACGCCATGTTATAGTGTGAGTTCTACGCACGGCGTTATACATGAGGCCCCTGGACTCTAAAGACTTGGACCTTATTCCTTTTGCATAGATATCGGGAGCACCACACACACCTTTCCAGTGACCTCATGACCCCCCCCCATGCTCTCCCAATCCATCTACTGACTTCATAGGAAGAGTCACCAGAGACACGAATGTCACTGCCAAGGTAAGTAAACGTCTTGACAAGGTCGACACTCTCTCTGCAGACAGACACACTGCTGATGGCTGTGCCCAAGAGGTCATTAAAGGCCTGGGTCTTGGTTTTTATCCAGGACACTCGCAAGCCCAGCCACTCAGACTCCTCACTTAGTCTCTTGAGAGTCCTCATCAGATCCGCCATTGACTCCGGGAAGGTTACAGCATCGTCAGCAAAGTCAAGATCCGTGAATCTTTATTCACCAACAGATGCCCCACAGCCGCTGGACCCCACGACCTTGCCCAACATCCAGTCCATACAAACATTGAACAGAGTAGGAGCAAGAACACACCCCTGACGAACCCCAGAATCAACTGGGAAAAATGCAGAGGTTCTGCCTCCACTCTGTACAGCACTCACAGTACCAGTGTACAGGCCGGCCATGATATCCAGCAACCTCGAGGGGATCCCGCGAACCCTCAGGATATCCCACAGGGCAGCTCGATCAACTGAGTCGAACGCTTTATGAAAATCAACAAAGGGTGCAAAGAAACTCTGCCGATATTCGTGTTTGCGCTCCATGAGAACCCTCAGTGACAGGATGCGGTCGATGGTAGACTTCTTAGGCGTAAAACCAGACTGCTCCGGTCGCTGGTAGGTGAGCAAGTGATCATGGATCCTATTGAGGACAACCCTAACAAGGACCTTACCCGGCACCGAGAGCAGTGTTATCCCCCTGTAGTTGTTGCAATTCAGTCGATCACCCTTCCCTTTCCAGATAGGGACAACAAGTCCCGTTTTCCAGTCAGTTGGGATGATGCCAGTCTCCCAAATGGAAACAAAGATTGCTTGCAATGCCAGGGGGGCAACCTTACCACCAGCCTGGAGAAGGTCACCCCGGATACCACAGATCCCTGCAGCCTTTCCTCCCCTCAGCTGGTTCACCACCTGTGCAATCTCCGTGAGATTGGGTGGTTCACAGCCAATTGGAGGATCAGCCTCAAGAACCGTGGACCCAGAGATATCCAACGTCCCAGCTGGAGAATCAGCTTTAAACAACTGCTCAAAGTAGTCAGCCCAGCGGGTCACAACTGCAGTGTCATCCGTAAGGACTGTTCCATCAGCCGCCCTGACTACGACTCTCCGAGGAACAGATTCAGATGTGCGTAATGCTTCGATTCCTCCCTTTCTATTATGATCTACAATATAAGCCTGTTGTAAATTGTGATTTTACTGAAAGCATAGTTTTACTTACTGGAATGATAAATAATAAACATGAAAAAGAACATGTTGCTAAACAAAGCTTATAATGTGAGGAGAAACAAGTTTCACAAATGCAGACAAAACACAAAACTAGGGAAATAAAGGGTTAATGTGCACTTTAAGGCAGCACAATATGCACAATCTCTTTCTAAAAGTCAGTATACTGTTAATTAAATGTTGCCGGTAGCAATTAAGATGGACATATCTTGATATGGACACTTCTAGCTCTGGAGTGGATGTATCTACAAACTCTCCCAAAGCAGTAATCACAAAGCACACAACATAAAGCTAATAACATTTTATTGTGCTGGCAGATCTTTTCGTACGTTTTGTAAGTGCCCAGTAAATTCAATTCCTGCACTTTACTCTGTCTCTGCTGTCCACAGTGGAAAATGACAGCCCACTAGCACTGCTTCTGAGAATACATTTTTGGATGCTTTCTGTTAATCATGAAATGTGAATACCTGGCAGAAAAGAAAAGGGGACACCTTGAATGTGAGCTGGCTTGTTTTGCATGAAATTGTCACTGCACTCTTTTCCTTGAGCATTTTTGTTGACATGTTTTGGTCCTATGTGCTTTAGTCATGCTACTCCTCTTACACAATTGTTCATCAACCCAGTTAATGTCTCACCATGGATTTGGAACCCTGTCATGAAAGCTGTTTGTAGGCAGTCAAGCAATCAGTTGACACAACATAAGTGATCATCCTGTAGAGAAAAGGAGGTTACCACTAATTTTCACAGTTCAACCGTCTTGACCCAAGTATAAGTGTAGGTTCCTTTCCACTGCATTTGGAACACATTTTTATATATCCAAGTGCATAAACTCGCCCTTTGGTCTTAGCTAGGCACCAAGTGTTTGTCAGAAACTGATTTCAGGCATTTTCATGAACATCGTTGGAGTGGCTGTTTTACTCTGTGGTGCTGTGCTACACAATCAAGATGCCATATTCCATAATGAACTCCTCACATGCTTTCACAACTCTTTTCCAGAAACAACCTACCCTTAATGTGGAGAAGTAGAGTTTATCACTTACTTAGAGCTTTATTAGATTGCCAGTCAGTCTGTCAGTCATTGTCCAACCCGCTAGATCTTAACTACAGTGTCACGAGGGGTCTGCTGGAGCCAGTCCCAGCCAGCACAGGGTGCAAGACAGGAACAAACCCCGGGCAGGGCGCCAGCCCACCGCAGGACACACACACCCACACACCAAGCACACACTAGGGACAATTTAGGATCACCACTGCACCCAACCTGCATGTCTTTGAACTGTGGGAGGAAACTATTAGACTGCTTTCATCACAAATATCAAAACAGCAGCAAATCCTTCTCACCAGTTCTTGAAGACTTCAGCCCCATGTTTCAGTAATTACGCTTCATCCATATTATTTGGAGAAGTTTGCACCCAGCAGCATAATGGCACTGTAGGCTGAGTATTTTCACCTCTATAAGCATGGCCTTCAGTTCATACAAGAGTTAGAACAAACTGTTGTGGGCTGCATGACCAACAGACAGAAGTTTCAGAGGCAGGGCGACTGTGTGTTAGTTTTCTCCTTTGTGCCCAGTAATGCCAGGATCAGCTCCGGCTTCCACCACCCCAAATTGAATTTAGTAAATTTAAAAGTGTTTTTTTATGAATTTGAGAATGTTTGCATGTAAAGTAAAAAAAAAAAAAAATTAAGATTTTGCTAAATTTATCTGTCACTAAAGTAAAAAGTAATGTTTTTCTCTGTGCATGTGCATTTTCAAGCAAATGTCTTAGGAGCTAAATGTACTAAATTAAAATGTTCCTTAACAGACAATAGGAAAAAATGCAGGGCAGGAAAATTTGAAATGATCCACCTCTCAGTGGTTTGGTTGAAATTTAGTCATTGGAATTATTTTCAGATTTCATGCTAGGATATAAAGCATATAATAGTGATTCAAGTGGACAAAATGACGGTGCTGAGGTCGTGAAAGCAGCTCCCAGGCTCGTTTAGTCTTCCACCAGTGTCACTAACAGTCATTAATAAATGCGGTGAAGCAGAACTGTCCCCATCTGTATCAGCGCTGCCAGCCTCCGGCACTGTCAAAAGCATAAACTGTCACATATCACGGCCTCCTTAACCTTAAACCTTTTCTGACACCGCTGTTCACCCCAAATACAAAATGACAGGAACATGTCAGCAAGCTTCTTGTGATTGTTTGGCATGCTCTGAAATTCTCCATGTCAAATACTGTAGAAAAAAATGCAAGAGAAGTTCCTTTTCTGGTAGAGGAGATTGAAATAATTTATCAAATAAAAATATCACAATTGAATTGTGTCTGGCTGTTTAGCAAAAGGAGCTTGTAATCTAAAATGGGCTGCGTACTTTAAGGTTCTGCCTAAAGAGCTGGACTTCTACCTCTAAAGTCAAGACTTTTTTGAATAGTTTGTACAATTTTTGGAGAGCGGCCTGAACTTTTAAAAACACTTTCCCTACCTTAATTGGCCGGCATTTTCTTTTTTATACGCCAGCATACAGAAATAAAATTGCACAGTTGACTTTTAGCACACTAACCAGGCCATGGTATTGTGATCTTCAAATGTTGGCTTAATTCTTCTACTACTATTCTGATTTTCATCCATAAACTCTTAACAGGGGCATTTCTTACTTACAGTTTGTTACTGACTCAGAATTAACTCCAAATAAAGATTATAGCCAACATATTTAGACTGTAATTAGGCCCATGACTAAAAGTAAATATTCCATCAGTGGTGATCAGCATATGTAATGTACAGTACTTTAGATAAAGATTTTATAGACAAATACATTTCCTTCATGTAAAAGTATTGTAAAGTTTGTACTAAACATCCACCTATTACAAAAGAAAGAATTTTAGTAGATTAGTAACCTTACTTAAAGCATGTTGAAACTGTTTTAGAAATGCAGACCCTCTTTTTTAGTCTTCTGCTTTGGTTTACATTCTACCTTAACACTAGAATTCCAGAAAGCCTACGAAAAAACTCGTAATCCTGGCCCACCTTAAATTCCTTCGCACCTCTCTGTCAGCGTCTTTTGTGTTGTAAAAAAGCTTATAATAGTCCGGGTGTCCTGATTGCTGGCTGTTGAGTCAGTGCTAAAATTTATGACATTCCAACTGAGCCATGCGATTCTGTTTCTAATTGCTTGAAGTATCTGTTAATACATAGTTCAGTATTGTGAGTCTGAACACTTAATAAAAGACGTTTCCACCACCATACAGCTAGCAATATGGCTGGACAGAGGCACTTAAGTGCAAACAAGTTCAAGAAGAAATAGTAGAAGTTGCATCAACCAAACATACACTACTCAGGTGTCTGTGGGCTGTCCAGAGGTGCAGAGTTATGTGGGAGAGTTGGCTATAACTCTGGCCTGGGTAGCATGGCTTGGGAGCTGGAGGATCAGGTACTTCTACAGCAGCACTTATGAGACCTTCTCCTTTGCTTAAAGTCAATAGCCCAGGTGCATGGCTACTGGTGAGCTTGAAGAAAGATTATGTCTGAAAATTGCTCTTGGAGTTGAGGAACTTGAGTGCAAATGTTGTTACCTCTGACCTCAAGTGAGCTGTGTTAGTCACAGTCATGGCTGTGAATGTGTAGGCAGCTGGAATCAAATGGAAAAATCCATGGACGTCTGGGGCAGCAGCTGAGAAGGGTGGCCAAGGAAGGAGGTGGTTGTTTTGGTTAAGCTATAACCATTGACCTCTATAGCAACAACATGCTGCCAATGTTTTCTGCGTGCTGAATTTATTCCTTTGTCTCTCGCCCACCAGGCTTGAAGTGGCTTGTCTCCCACCAGAGACTGAGGAATGTCTGATACTATCTACCAGAGAAAAAGAAATAACACAAAGTTTCCTTGTTGGTTCCACTCTGTTGGCCTTTGAGCAAGGCCTTTAGCCTGCAATCACTCCATCCTGGGTATGACATTAACCTGCATCCAGCCCTGCATGCGGGTCCTCCAACTTGTAAAGGAAAATTTCGAGTCTGGTGTTAATGATTGGCACTCCACCCACTGTAAAACACCTCACACTGTTCTTTTCCATTCAAACTACTGCGGTTCTGAGATGTCACCGGCTGCACTTGGGTCCTAATTTGGGATCCTGAGATGGTTTGTTGTGTGGTGGGTGTGGCAACATGCAGTATCAGTGCAAGCGCCTAACCCCCCAAAGCCTCCTTACTACATTCATTTGCTTTTATGACCCCATCTTGCTTTTTTCCTTGCACTTAACTCAATCTGTGGCCATGCACTGTTGACCTTCTGTACACATTTTTAAGTATAAACATAATTCTGATCATATTGCCTTACACCATACAGTAGCAATAGCATTGTGTTTGGCATACAATTATTGCAAGCGTTATGCATAACATAGACAAAGCTTTTTCTGCACTGTTGATAAACAAACACAAACCAACTACAGTTGGTTAAAATGAAAAATGCCAGTGGTTACTATGAGCAAATACTCTCATCTTATCTCAACTTCTCAATACCTTTTCCTCAAGAGTGTTGTAGCCAGTGGTGTTGCTAGTGGGTGGTTTCCAGGGCTTTAGCTCCTGATCTCAAGCTTCCAGCTTCTTCAAGATCCCAGCTCTTCTTCTTCTTCCCATTATGTGTTCTGAAATGCATGGATGAGAGCATGAAAACTCTATGGAAGATCCACCACCGTTTTTCCATCTTACGCTTACGTATTGCTAAAGTAATGAAATTATCAGAGAAGGGAGTGCTAAGCCGCTAATAAGTGCTGAAGCTGGCGACTTCTCTGGTCACGATGATAGCAGGCCAAGCAGGTCAGTCCAGACTTCCCTGTTTCCAGCTATAGATTCCAGCTCTTCCTGGGGAATTCAGCCAAGAGATATAACTCCTCCAGTGCGTCTTGGGTCTGCTGCAGGGTCTCCATTCAGAGGGATGTGCCCGGAGCAGCTGTAGGGGAAGCCGTGCAGGGTACATCCTTATGACATGTGCAGACCACCCCAACTGGCTCCTCTCAATCATAAGGAACAGCAACTCTACACTGAGGCTCTCCTAAATCGTCTGAGCCTCTCACAATGTCATGGAGTGTCATCCATAAGGCTTTTGTGTTAAATAGTTCAAAAAGAATTGAAAATGTTTACATCTCTCTATTATAATAAAAAAATGTTGGGTCGAGATGTGATCTTCTCGGAAAGACACTTTGACGTCCCGCGAGACTAGACTTTACAACCTTTGGAAGCAAGACCCGTGAGAGGTGACTTTTGCATGTCATGCCCTACTTACAAACAATTTAAAACAAGTTCATGGACATCTAACCTCTCAGTTGTTGGAATGCTTTTGGCAGACACACTTCATGTGCTCCCAGCTCTTAAAAATTTAATACGTTCTAGATGGCACGTCAACGACTAAGCGAAGAAGAAAGAGCAGCTATGTGCAAATTCTGAAAATAAGGAAAGTAATAATCAGCCCGGACCAAGAGGAATTGAAAACCTCGTAGATCCAATTGGGGTCAGAAATAAAAGACTTAATAAAGACGTTCAAAAATGTGGGTATGATACACATGCAGAGCAGGTTAGAGATTATGAAAGCAGTAGAATTCGAAAGTATCAAAAAAAAAAGTAAAGATCACATTAGCAAAAACAAATGGAAATTATTACACGGTGAAATAACGGAACAACAAAAAGAGATTGAATATATGGATATACAGTAAGTGATACAGTATGTCAGAAGTATGTAGATATTGTAAGGCTTTAACGTTTAAGTCAGAGACTTGTAGATCATCAAATTCGTGTTGCCATCAGGGAAAAGTAGTGTTGCCTCTCAATGAAGAGACGTATCCAAGAGAATTAAAAGATTTATTGTTTGGTGAAAGTGAAATCCACAAACACTACAGGCAAAATATCCGAGTCTACAATAATCTTTTTGCGTTTGCATCATTCAATGCTCAAAACGTAGATTTACACAAAAATGGACCATACGCTATGAGAATCTGTGGTCCCGCAACAATTAAAGCTACAACAAGTTTAATTTCGAAGAAACCACAATTCGGTCAGGTGTATATTTATGATCACGGAGAAGCGATGCAACATAGAATCGAAAGAGTATGTAACAATTCCCATGAAAATAACAATCTCTTTAAATTGTATATCCGGATTAAAACCCTGGGGTGGGCGAACGAAGAGAGCAGCGGGCAGAGCCCCCTAGTCATGAAAAAAGATCCAAACACTTTTAGTTAGTGGGTTTAACATAAAACAAGTCCAGATTTAGGTTGTCTTACACAAACTGTAAAATTTGATATTTTTTCTGGGCACAGTAATGGAGTAATTCCATTTTGTTGTAGTAGCATATCATAGTCAAACCATTTAACCAAAGCAGAAAACAGGTCATCACAGGGACCCCTCACACACTCAATATGAAGTCACCAGTCAAGCTAACCACCATGTTGTTGGGAATGTGCAAGGAAATCCAGCGTATGTGAAGGTAAGCTCACATGGACACAGGATGAACATATAAATTCCACATAAGCAACAACCCAGGAAACTAAATACATGAGGTGACAGTGTTACTACCCGTTGCACCACGAGCCTGCATGTTCTGTTTTGCTAAAGCTGGAGCCTATCCTGGTAGCAGTGGTCATAAGGAGGGAAACAGCCCTGGACATGGTGCCAGTCTATCGTAAAATATGACATTCATACCTGTAATAATAAGAACAGTTCTAGAGTGGTGGCATTAATTGCATCAGGACCTGACAGCCATGGCTCTGTAGAGTGTGCACTCTCTCCATATTCATGTGTGGCTAATTTGTGATTCTATATCGGCCTGTCGTCAGTGCATACATGCCCAATGATGAACTGGAATTCTGCACACAGTTACTCCTGACCTATTCAGTGTTGCCAAGATATGTCCTGTTGTATGACCTTTAGACAATGTAATGGATGAAATGAACAGATGATGGATGGATTGTTGGATTCAGGGGTGGATGGATCTTCAACCTCCATCCCTGATTTGGTCCAGAAAACTATAATGATACTATAGTAGGTACTTTGTTTGGTATGCAAGAAAGAGATCAGTTTACCTTAGACTGCAATGATAAAAAGGTGCAATATGAGCATCGACCCAACACAGACTGACACCGAAGGCACACGTAAAATAAATAAACTTTTATTTTCTTCATCTGTAGGCTACGTCTTCCCCGTACCCACAAGCACAACATAAAAGCAAACACAAATCTATTCTTCTCCTTTCCTCCACTCCTCCCGGCAGCCTTGTCTCCCTCCTCCCAACTCTGGCTGTCCGAGTGGTGGTTGTTGGCTCCCTTTATAGCCCACCTGGAAGCGCGCCAGGTGTTTGATGACCTGCATCTGGCTGCACTTCAGGGTGTGGCAGAAGATACACCCATATGGACTCAGGAAGTCGTGCAGCTCCCCCTGGTGGTGGCCACGAAGCCCAACAGGGCTGAGTCCCAAAATCCCATGCCTGTGGCCCCGATGCAACCCAGGGGAGCCGCCACCAAGCATTCAGGGGAAGATGTTGTGTTGCCCATGGTTGTTTCCCCGGAATATGTACAGAAGGGGCATCCCGGCCGGGCATGGGCTCCAGCCATCCGCCACAGTGCATAGTAAAGGTCTGGGATGGGCTCAGCTGGAGTGCAGCATGAATAGTGATGCTAGTAGTAAAGAGTGGTTCAATTTTTTAACAATGTTGTTCATCGGATTTGCTTCCAATTAATCAATTATTTGATGTCTTTTTTACAACAGATTCAACTTAAAGTTTGATTTTGCCACCAATACATAAACATGTAGGGGGCTATGTAGGAGCCAGGTGTGCCATTCAAAACCATTCTTTCTTCAGCTTTTTTATTGAACATGCAAAGCATAAATTAAACGTTGCTTTTGTGAGGACAGGCCAAATAGCACAGAAAAAGAATTTGATACAGGTATAGCCATATGAACATGCGTGTGAATGACACCTCTGAAAATGTTAGGGAATAACACATGAAAGTGTAAGTGACTGGAGAAAAATATGAAAAATAAATATCGATCAGATCTGGAACTCAAGGCCCAGTTCCCTAGTTAAAATTCACATTGAGCTGAAATGCGCATCGGTGGAAGGCAGAGGAGGCTGAAGAAGAGGGAATTCTCCGCTCCTAAATGTCAGCAGAGCCATGTTAACCTCATTATTTCTGCGAGTACTACAGTATTAGCATTTAAGTGCCCTGCTTCCTGGAGTTACCTGCTTTTGATAACTTCTTGTCTTTCTATTGCTTATCCATTGTTGTTTTCTTCACTGGATGCCAGTCAGTCTCTTGAGCGTTTCAATGTCTTCCTGCTCATTATTTTGCCCCTGTGCCTTCTGACACAGCGTCTGCGCCTGAGCACCAGGGTCTGACTGCACTCTTGCAGCTGTCACTGGAGTGCCACATACCATGTGAACTTAAAAATAGAGTGCGGCCAGTAAACAGAAGCACTGTCATGGAGACTTCTGCATGCACATGGCTTAACACTCTTGTGTCAGACCCCAGCAATTTTAAAGTGGCATGGAGTGGTGAAATAGAGAAGTTTTTGTGTCTTTCTGATTTTTTTCATCAGAAACAAGCCTATGTTTATTATAGTTCAGGAGAAGTTTCCACGCAGCAGGGTCCCATCCAAAACATGGAAAACAATGGAAACCAAAATGGAGTAGCAAAGACTAAAGAAGGAGCCAAATGTTCAGAGTGTGAAGTTATACTTACGCATGAAATGTTCTCCTTAGCTCCTTGTGTCCAATGTCAACTTTATTTAGGTGGTTTGGACAAGTGAAGTGAAAAGTGGTGAGGGTAAGCCACTTAAGTCCTGGCCTTTAGTAATACATTTGATCCTGGATTGATCAGAGCTTGAAAATGAACTCTGTCCACTCAAAGATGTGTGTGGTCCAGCTGTGGGAGATCAAAGGCTCACACCAACAGTGGGCCTGCTGGTCAAACAGCTCGGGTGGCAGGGCAGAGTGCCGAGCACAAACATCACTCGGGCTTAACCTCCTGTGTGGCACACTCAGCCAGCTGCTGCATTGGCTCAGAACGTCTTTTGCTGGACTTTCTCTGACATCTCAGATCAGAAGGACTTACAGAAGCAGGTAGCTGCCCAATTTACATTCAAACAGGTCCCAAGCTAACCCTGCTGCAAATGAAGCTCTGTTGATGAGAACTGTTTTGTTGCTCAAATGCCCCTCTTTGACACCATGTCTAATGCTTTTCACTTTCCTAAAGGCTGAACCTGGGTTCAAGTTCCAGTCAGATAGCTGCCTTTCTAGAATTTGCATGTTGTGAGAATTAGACTACTATATTACCTTTTCAACACCCAGTGTCTAAATGGGTCCACAAGTCCTTCTTCTATTCCAAAGATGTCTGTTTAGATTCATTAGTGACTGCAAATTGACCTGATAAGGTAAGTGTGCCCTAGGATGGACTCGTGCCACATCATTGATTGGTTCCTGCTTTGTACCCAGTACTTCAAGGATCGGCTCTTACACACTATATCTGAAAAGGAAAATGGATGGAGTAACGGACAGAATTTTTCATTGCTGACTGCTATCTAGAATTGTGACAGTAAAGTGCTTGATTAACGGGTATTCTACATCATTATTTACAATTGCTAATTAAACCTGCAACATTGGACTTCAAGCCACAAGTGTTTTTCTGAAGTGGGGAACTGAAGGTTTATACTTTAACTTTAAAGCATGTTGATGCAGCTGCCGTGAAGTCACTCTCTGCAAATTCCATGTTTGCTGTCTGATCCCTCCATGCACCTTTTCATAGCACTGCATAGATTGTCTCATATAGATATGTGTGAGACTTTAATAATAAGAAATCCATCCATTATCCAACCCACTATATCCTAACTACAGGGTCACAGGGGTCTGCTGGAGCCAATCCCAGCCAACACAGGGCACAAAGCAGTAAACAAACCCCGGGCAGGGCGCCAGCCCACCGCAGGGCGCGCACACTCACACAAAGCACAATTTATGATCGCTAATGCACCTACCCTGCATGTCTTTGGACTGTGGGAGGAAACCCATGCAGACATGGGGAGAACATGCAAACTCCACGCAGGGAGGACCCGGGAAGCGAACCCAGGTCTCCTTACTGTGAGGCAGCAGCGCTACCACTGCACCGCCCTAATAAGAAATCTTCCTCAGAATTCAGTATGGATTACCAATGTAGCAGACACAAAGGAAAGGAGGGGAGAACCCACACATATATGTAATACAAATTCTGAAGGTCTCCCAAAATGCTTGATCTGACTGTTGTATCTAATTGTAGCTCTGAACTGTGCGCATGAGCAATACTGTGTGCTCTAAATTAGGCACAGTGAGAAGAACCTTCAAGGCCTGTTTATATCAACCATCTCAAAGTAGGATAAAGGTCCTTACTGGCCCAAAATCTCAGTGACACAAATGTGGTCCTACACTTAATAGTATTTTATCAATGTTCATAATTTAGGAAACTACTCCTAACTTCATCTTGATTTAGGGGAGCTGTCCTAACTCGCCAGAAGGTGCCAGAAGATGGCGTGCAAACAGAGTTCAGCACACGCATTCACTGGAAACACTCAACAACAAGCTCATAAAAAATATTGATTTGGCAGAGAGAGAATATTATTAGTAATAAATCTTATGGTCACACAATCACTTCATCTAAGCGGAAAGGCCATGTGCAGTCAGCTGAAATGAAAGTGAAAGCCATGGGGAACATGCATCTTTGCATAATGATCATCTGTGTATGTCACAACCAACCATTTCTAGATTTTTGTACCAAATTTTGAACATCCTTACAGCATAAGAGGTAATATGGAGAATATAGATAGATAGATAGATAGATAGATAGATAGATAGATAGATAGATAGATAGATAGATAGATAGATAGATAGATAGATAGATAGATAGATAGATAGATAGATAGATAGATAGATAGATAGATAGTGTGATAAAATAACTTGCAAGAAAACTCAAAAAGAGTTGTATATTGTCCGACAGACAAAGATGAAAAAAAATGTGGTCAAGTGAATCAAAATAGATCACAGAAGACATCGTACATTCTGTCTAAGGCGTTTTTATAGATAAAATGGTGGAAGGAAATTACATGGTGGAAATGAACTCATCTGGAATGGCCGGACTTGACGTCATTGTGGCAGCGATGGAAGTGATGTCGTCAGAGCTGGCCGGAAGTGATGTCTCTGTACAGGAACTGGAAGTGACATCACGGAAGTTGTGTGTGGTGTTGTTGCGGCTATTTTGTGAACCCGGAAGTAAGGTAGCTTCATTCTTATTCTTCTTTATTTCTGTCGGCAAAAAGAAAAAGACATCAGCTCACATAACCAACCCTCTACCTCGCGAAGTATCACTCATCTTTGGTCGTGATGGCTGCTTCCTAATTGCGTATGTGTGACATTAGATAGATAGATAGATAGATAGATAGATAGATAGATAGATAGATAGATAGATAGATAGATAGATAGATAGATAGATAGATAGATAGATAGATAGATAGATAGATAGATAGATAGATAGATAGATAGATAGATAGATAGATAGATAGATAGATAGATAGATAGATAGATTAAAAATAAAGACAATTTAGAAAGAAAGCAGTGGCAATCACAGTCCCAGCAAGGCATTATACAGACATATTGCTCTTGGTATAAAGACCCCATAACGTTTCTTGACACACTTCTGTTGAATAATTCGCTGGCTGAAAGTCCACAGTGTTAGAGTGTCAGAGAGAGGATGTGCAACATTGTTCATAATGGCTCTCAGTTTTGTTTTTATTCTCTCCTTCTTTACTACACCCAGGGGGTCCAGAGTGTGTTTCATAACTAACCTTGTCCTTTAAGTTAGTTTCTTGATTCAGTGGGCCTCTGTTGAAGTGATTTTACCAGCTAAGCACACCACAGCATAGAAGATCACACTGGCCATCACAGAGTTATAGACGATGTGAAGGATGTTGATTCCCACATTAAGGAACACAGTTTCCTAAGGAAAAAGAGCCTGCTCTGTCTGTTCTTATATAGTTCCTCTGTCTAATTTTCCCTCCACTCCACAACAGGTACTGCAAGCTGCATTCATGAAATTGCTCATAGAGATCATAAGTATGGATGAGCTTGCATAATAATAATAATAATAATACATTTTATTTATATAGCGCCTTTCCCATGCTCAAGGCACACAAGGAATCACAAGTGATATCACAGTATCAACACACAGGTGGTCATGAATGCAAACTGTATTGATCTTGATGCTTTTGTAAAGTGGCAACAATTGCATGAAGCTTAGTGTATTATTCTACCTTATTATATTTTCCTTCTTCTTCTTCTTCTTCTTCTTCTTCTTCTTCTTCTTCTTCTTCTCCCCCTACTACTACTACTACTTTGAATATTTTTATTATCTTTGTGGTGAAGCCTTAGCTGTAATATCAGAAAACTATGAATATCATCATAATTTCCAATTAAAAACTACAAATCACTTCATGAGCGTCATTTTGTGTCTAACATCTATCTATCTACCTATTTCGCATAATGCCTTTCATACCTGTCCGTCTCCCCCCCTCTCTTTCACGGTCTCTCTCTACTCATATGGTGGCCTGGCCTGAGTCTTGCAGGACTTTGTTCATACTGTTTAACGGACTTCATAAGGGTAAAGTCATAAACAGAGGAAGTGGTCCAAAAGATACAGGCAGACAGGAGGTGAACATTTCAAGAAGCCTCAATAAGAAACCTTAAGTACTGTGTGAAAGAATGCAATGTAATACATGAAAGTATTAGTGGATTTTGACATTAGAGTGATCTGGGAAGCACTGTTATTCAAAATGTTTAAAAGACACTATTGTAAACAATTAGATAAAAAGCAATAGCTTTCTAGCTGAACTATTCAAATTTAGGCCTCTTCACTAACTTAGACCGACTCTCAGCAAATCATTTAATTTTTCTGCTTTTAAAGTTCTCTGTTGATATTTTATGAAAATGGTAATAATAAAATTGGCTCTCAGTCAGGGTGGATTCCTTCCTCATGCCCAGTGTAGCACTGGGCAACCATGACTATAATTGGATTAATTGAGACTGGAAATTAGATCAATAGTGCATGGATGGTTATAATATTTATGGAATTTACAGATATAGACAACAGTTCACCATGCATATTACTGATGTGCATCTAATCCTAGCACTTAATGAGGTGCAATCCAAAGACCTGTGTTAAATGGTCTGACAGACAACTGTAGATGTTCTGTCTTTTGGATGCGAAAGGAAACAAACTACCTGGGGACAGAAAATCCAGACAGATATGAGGAGAACAAGCATGCAGAACACAGACAACAGCCAAGCTGGGATCTGAACTCAAAAGGCTTATGGCAGCAGCACTAACCACCAGGCCACTATGTTATGCTTAATCTAATAATGATAGGAAAATGACAACATTTTTTGAAAAGGCAAAATTTGTGTGTCTAGATGGCAATTTTAATTATACAGGCCCACCTGATAATGACAAATCAGAAAAATAATGACTGTGTAGTTCCAATAGTAACAAAATAAATTATTGTATTAGACTGAAGGTGTAGAGCAATTTTCCATATAACCATTAGATGGTACTATTTTATCATTTTCAATATTAATATGCCAAGCCCTTTTAGCATATGGAGCTATTTTAAATCAATTTAACAAATGTATGTTTAGATAGTTTGGCACAGGACAAGGTCAAAGGAATTTCCAGCATGCATTTAACATTTTATGTACTGTATGCCCTGGAAGGTCAGATGCAGGTAGGTCACCAGTATGGGAGACAGATTTGTAACCTACTGTAGGTCGAAACATAAAATGTCAGTACTGTGGTAGGCAGGCAACCTAGCAGAGGTACCCAACCATCTATTTAAGTAGTAAGTGAGGCCAAAGAAGACTGGCAGCAGGATCTTCAGGCTGACAAGTGGTAGTATGTTACCTCCAGCTAAGAAAACTGGAGCCAATTTGTCAATTCAAGGGAGAGTTCAGAGAGGAGAGGACTGGCCTGAAATTGGTACTTTCTAGAGTTAGGGGATTGGGCATTGAGGCATTCAAGGATTGGTCATTTATAAAATGATTATATGATAAGACTAGGGTGCCCCCTGCACGCTTTACTTGCCAACCCCCCTGGCCTGCGCTACATGCCAGCCACTTCACGTCTCTGCCGCTCGCGTATGTGGATTTCACTTTCACCAAACAACAAAACTTTTAATTCTCGCGGATACGCCTCTTCATTGGAAAGAAACACTACTTTTCTCTGATGGCAACATGAATTAGACCATCTACAAGTCTCCAGCTTAAAGTTTAAATCCGATCAATACATTCGATCTCTTTTCACTGTTCTGTTATTTCACAGAGTAATAAATTCCATTTGTTTGCGCTATTGCGAACTTTACTATCATTTTTTTGAGACTTTCGAATTTTAGTACTTTCCTTGTCTACTAACCTGCTCTGCATGTGTATCGCACCAATGAATTCTTTACGACGTTCTACTTTGTCATCTACTCTTTGTCTTTTATTTCTGGCCCTGGGCGTGGTTAAATTTCTTGTCTCGCAGAATATGAAAGTATCTCTCTGAAAAAGTCACGTCTTGTCCCAGGATTTTTTCATTATAATAGAGAGATATGATCTTGAACTCTGTGGATTTCATTTTACATGAAAATCAAGATACAAATTGAGATTTATAAAAGCTGATATTGACATGAAAATATTCTGATGCCTGCTGGCTCGCAGTAAGGCAACCAGGGGTCACGTCTTCTGTCCTCCCTGTGCGAAATTTGCATGTTCTCCTCGTGTCTGCCTGGGTTTCTTGTGGCTACTCCAGGTTTCTCCCACTGTTCAAAGGCTTGCAGTTTAGGTGAAGTGGCCTTGTTACATTGGCCCTAGTTTGTGTTTGTTTGTATGTTCACCCTGGGATGCCCTGTCCAGGGTTTGTTCTTGCCTTGCACCCTATGCTAGATGGGACAGGTTTCAGCACCACCCATGACCCAGGCCTTCATTAAGCGAGTTAGACAATGACATAGCATGACATTTTGACATCTATGCAAATTTAAAAGTATACATACAAGGTATTCTTCATATGTGTGCACCAGTCCGTACTTTTTTATTGCAGACAGGATGGTGCAAAATTTATACAAAAGGAAAAAAAACAAACAAACAAATAAAAGCACTAATACAATAGGTTCAGTGTAAAAGCTTTAAAATCTAAAGAAACACATACAACCAAATTATTATATTGATGGAGAAGGACAATGGAGAAAGAATTTTGAGAGCAGGCAATCAAACGATGCTTTAATTCCATTTAAATAAAACCATATACAATGCTAAAATAACTTATATTGATTTTTCTGTGGACTACAATGAAGACCAACTGTTTGTGTCTTCTTATTCCAAATACCACCTAACCAGTCACCTTCTTTATTGACCACCACAGTCATAGCCTGCTAAGCAATGTCTTTTGATTTCCCATTAATCGGAGTGCCTCTGTATCCGAATGTCTGTGTCATTTGGAGAGAAAATTGCTCTGAACTTGACATGCATGTTTCATTAATCAAGGGTGACTTCTTTCCATTTATATGGCATCATATCCTACCAAATATTTATATGTGAGAGCTTTCTCTTAGCATTGATGGGTTTTCTCTTGTTCAAATGCAAACAAATTTACACTGATTTGTAATTTATAAATAAACCATGACTAAGAAGGATGTAGGGACACTTATTTGGGCATATGAATATTTTTAAACCATTTGTCAGACGTTATAGATGATAACTATATATTCAGGTTTAGGATCATTCTACTCATATTTTTTAAATGAGACCTCCACCTCTTAAAAGGCTACTGATGGCTCAGAGGTGCTGAGGCGTTGTGAGTCTGGTGTTGCTGTAGATAATGCAGGATGGCTCTTGACTCAAGAATTGATGGTCAGAAGTGATCACAGACAGTATTTTAAAGCCACCTCAAACGTGACGGCCCATAGAGCCTCGAGTCATAAGGTGATTTGGGTCTATTGTTTTAAGCCTGGTTAAAAAGAGAGAGAGATAAAAGGTGAGATAAAGGAGTCTTTTCATGGCTTTTGATAGGTGGGCAACTGGTTGAGCTTCCCCACCAGAAAGACAGGTGGTTGACACCCAGACAGCCAGGCCAAGTAAGACAGCCATGTTATGGTTTCATTATGTTTTTATATTGTACTTTTATATTCTCCCCTGTGTGCATACCCCCTTGTGTGTCTTGTAAGAAATAAACACAGACGTATAGAGGTTTGGGGTTTTTAGCCCCATATACTGTAACAAAAGCGTTAGGTCAATAGTTCCAAAATAACTCAAAGACATAGAAGGAGGGGAAGATGGACAATTTACGGGGATGGACCGGAAATGAAACAGTGGGATGCTGGGAAAATCGTGATGTAGGATGGGTAGTTGACATCATCACATGGGGACCAGAGGGAAGAAAGGAACCCGGAAGTGTTGCGGCTCTTTGGATCGTCCAGGCGGTATTACGGCTGCAGAGCCTCATTCTTTCTGAGGAAATAAAGAGAGAGAGGTTAGTACGCTGCTGATGTCCCCTGGCACAACTTGTCGCGGTGCGTGTCGGGTCCTTAAACTGCTCCCCATGCGCGCGTGCGTGATAGTCTATAATAAACTCTTGCTTTTTTGTACTTTTTTGATGTTTACTCTGGGTGTGGAGATGCCACCCTCCTATTTTGGTACAAATGAAGTATAAGGTCATAGCCCCCATCATATTAAGCAATCTAGAAAATGGATGGGTGAAGAAAGAACAGGTGTGAAAATTGCTTTAATATAGACACATAGATATTTTAACAGCATCACAGTCCTAATATTTTGTGTCAATCGAGTAAATTAGGTGAATGAGGAGTTTATTTTGCTGTATAATCTGAGATATTCGAAGCACTAAGAGACATGCTTCAGATTACTTGCAACTAAATTCACTAATTTAACAAAACATGGATAATTTTTCATGTAAGTAAATTACTAAATAACTCCCTTTACCAAGGAATAGTTAATAAATAAATTATTTTTGAGGATCAGGTTCTTATCTGCCCTAATCCACCTTTGGAATGATCCACATACTCTGCTGCCATTGAACCTCACAACAATCTGCAGCTTTTTACCCGTCTTGCACAATTATGCTTTCCATACTCCCCAATCCATTTAAACTGCTGGTGTGTGACTGGGAGAAATGACACACGGGTATTATGGTGGTTTATTGTGCCATGACCTCACCTTCCCTTTGCATTACACAGTGATCTGAATAAAATATACTGTAAGAAGGTTAAAAAAAATAAAATTAGAGAAATTAAACTGAAAAGATGGGGGAAATGAAGAACAGAGAAAGACAGTGCATCTGTCCCACTGAACACTGTCTGCAGATGTTTCCTCACTAAACAGTGAGGTGGTTTGCCAAGTTCAGAAGAATAAAAATCTATTGGTCCTGAGGAAGGCAGAGTTATAGACAAATTCTGTTGTCCCAGTTCCAGCTCGCCAATCCCCACCATCTCTGAGAAGCCTGTGCAAAGCTTTAGAAAGTTCTTTGATTGGAGCCTTAGAGACATGGCATCGATTAAGAACCCCTGCAAGGAGCTGAAGGGGAGGCTGAAAGAGGTTGATAAGTCAGGCCATTTCTCCTATATGTGTTCCCTATTTCCTCCATCACAAACCTTGAGAGGAGAGTAAATTGCTACTTGAGATGATTATGTTTTCCTTCTTCTGGAACAACTGAGGCTCCCCTTGAAATCAGCCAAGGAGGACTTTCAGATTGCATGTGTAAGGGAGGTGCTACAGTATCAAGAGTCAAGAGACCTAAAGTTAAGGGAGAAGGGGTAGATTGCTGAACGTTTAGAGTGGAGACAACAGTGGAGCAGACAGAGTCACCACTGTGGAGTAGGGACCTGGTGGAAATAGCAGCCAAAGGACGTGCGGGACTAGGAAACTTTAAAACTCCTTGATATGACAAGGCACAAGGAAAGGAGGGGCAGAACCTGGTCTAGGAGGATGTGAGAACTGTGGTTGAGGAGGAAAGTTCCATGTAAAGCAGGAGGAATGAGACAGCAAAGTACCTAGACCACATGGGATCAAGTTTCAGAGAGACAGACCTTGTGAACTGACCTCTGGCAGATGGAACCACACTGCATCAAGTTGTGGATCTAGACAGTATATGATGTCCCCCCAAGCCTGTCCAACCTGCACTGCTGGGGCATGAAAGAGAAACCAGATTGCATCCTTTACTATGGAAAGGAGACTCTCAGGTACATTTCAAGCTGCTGTCCAAAGGCTTTGTGGTAAGACCAATATCTCTGACAGCATGACAAAATACTTAAGACAGTTATGGAGACCATCAGTAGTGACCACATGAAGAAGTTCTATACCCCTAAGACATTCATTTGCTTCATCAGACCTTTAGAGAAGACAGGAGCAGAAACATCATCAGAACTGCTCGACACAACACAGGCATTCAATGGTAGACTTGGGGAGGCAACTTAAGTTCCTACAATATATTGCTAAGATCACTCTCAGACTTGAGATAGTCTTGGTAACAGGAACAACAAGGAGTGCGGTCATGCTGAAGCTTTCCATGTCATTGCAGGCATTTGGAGGTGTATCAGTTGACATGTCACCACAACAATTACCTGCTAACTATGTTTGCCTCACTTTAAAGTAATGGCTAACAGGGTGTGGCTCACTTGTGATGTAGTGCTGAAAGGTGGCCTGTGACTTCCTTTTGAGTGATAATCTTCAGCTTTGGTTGACCCCTGAACTCAGTGTTAAATTTGCCAGTTGTACAACCCTGGATTCAATTTTAATTGAATTATTTGTTATTGCTAGCTTTAACTGGTAAATGTTCATTAGACTCCTCCATTGTCACTAATGGCAAGACAAACTAATGCTGCATTCACTTGATATGGGAATTCTCAAATCCTCCTCAAAGAAATCAGATTTTTCACCTTATATTTATCATTTATCATAACCTCTTCAAATATGTAATATTTTATGATTATATTTTCATTTATTTATTTTAAATGCACATAAGTTATGAATGCAATGAGAAGTCAAACAAAATGACTACTTTTATTGACAGCTTTTATTGGCTAACTAAAAAGGTTACAATATGTAAGCTTTTAAGGTAGCTCAGACCCCTGTAATTAGTTCTACATAAGCTATGCAAAAAAGAATTTAAATAAAAGAGGTTTCTTCAACCCACCAATTCTGTTTCCTCTTCCACTTACTGATAACCTCACATTAAAGGTCCTTCTCCCCTAGCACCCCTCCCTATTGTGACCACAAAGCCATTTCTGAACAAAATTGGCTTCAAAGAATCCTGTAGGTGGCAACAAATTCCCTTAAGAAGCCAGGAGCAGTCAAACTGTCTCTGCCATTTCACATCAGCCATGGATAGTTCTCTGCAAGGCAACGTGAACCTAGGCAATGGACATTTCTGTCTGAGCAGTAGCTATAAACAGAAGTACCTACTGCTTCCAGGTTGCATAGGATAATCATCTTGTTAGCTGCAGAGATGCCAGATAACTAAGCTCACTTCTGATTTATCATCATCATTAAGTAAAAGACACTTGGGAGTGCAATAAATGTTTTTTCCCAGTAATAAGGAAAGTGATGACGGGACCCCCATGCAAAATGCTGTTACTGCTGGATAATCCCATGGTATTATCAAATATGTGATGTCCCCAGGGTTTTAGGTAGGCTGCAAGAACAAAATGAAAATGTTGCTGGTGCTCAGGGATTCTGGAAGCCAATATAACATTTTTGAATGTAGCTTTTATCACTGCAAATACGTCACTGTTCCAGACAATATTTGAACTGTTTCTCTAAACAAAGTTTTGTGTTGTGGCACACTGATTACTGCTTCTTTACGGCTTCTTCATGGCTCCTATCCAGGCATAGGCACTGCTCATGTGGAATTTTTATAATTGTGTGGTGCTCTGTTTCCTCTGCACCTGTAAACTGACCTGGTATGTATATTTTAGTGTGGGGTATGTCTGCCCCAAGATATCTAGGATATGTGCAAGACTACTCCTCAGATCTCGTGCAGATATGTTGAGAGATCAGGGGCCTCATGTATAACACCTTGCATAGAATTCACACTAAAGAAAATAAAATAAAAATGTGCGAACACATAAAAAAATTCAGATGCATAAAACTGGGCGTAAGTAAAGTTATGTGCACTTTCCCTTTATAAATCCCAAGCAATGTGATTTTTAACGCACATGCACATGCCTATTGCCTCACCCCAACTTCTCCCCAAATTTCATATATTTGAATATGCAAATGAATATGCAGCCCCTTCTGTTCAGTGACAATCGCAAAAGCACTTGTAAAAACAAAGAATTTCAACGAATGTGAAATGGTGGTCCTGCTCAGTGAAGTGGAAGCAAGGAAAAACATACTGTTTAGTGGCTTAAGCAGTGATATAAGCATCTCAAAAGTTCAAGTTGAGAAGGTCACACAGTGCCCGAAGTAAAAAAGTAGTTGCCAGATATCAAAGTCAATGTGAAAAGGTAAGTCGCAGCCCACTGTCTGAGTGTCAACACCACTGGAGGAGGTAGCAGAATTCTGGGGTTCACACCATTTGAGCAGCATTTTACCAGGGGGTGAGGGGGTTTCCGACATCACCACAGGTGAAGATGAGTTTTGATTTTCTTTTTTTTGCTTACCATCATCTATACTCATGTAAATAATTTGCAGATTTAATAAGATAAACAAACAGGTAGCAGATGCGGAATTACTGTTTATTCTGTTTCAGACAGCATTACAAAAGGTGACCCCCATGCCAGGTTTGCGATTCCAGGCGGTGATGGTGCTGCTGTACCAAGCACATCTGCGAGCGCTGGCTGTGCACACACCCCTGCCTTGGAAATCATCATCTGGCCATGTGCTGATGTACGCTGTTCTGGAGTCACAAAATGCAATAGTTGAAGCTGTAAAAGATGTAGAGAATTTAATTAAAGAATTTAAATACTTTTTTCACAATAATAGACTCATAGTGTCATAAAAAGGTTTGTGGTAGCCACCCATATATTGTTTCCTGGTTGCAAAATTAGTTTAAATGGTTTGAGTCCAAGACAGAACTGATTTGCTGGCACAAAGATGGCGGCTTTAAAGGAGAGCGGAGGAAGTGACGTCATCGATTGGGCCGGAACTGGAAGAGGTGTCATTGGGCCAGGGAGTCGAAAGTGACATCATCATTGGGCCCGGAACCGGAAGTGACGTCATTGAAGCCAGAAACTGGAAATGACGTCTTCGGAGCCAGGCAGAATTTCCCATAACTGGTGTACAGAGAAGTGAGAGAATGAGTTAGTGCACTCCTCTACCCCCTACTCTGCCATAAAATTACTCTCATTCAGGCCCTTTAGCTGCTTCTCATGCTGATGTGTGTGACACTATTGTAACAGGTGTCTGGTCACACTTACAGGTAATCTAACTTTGTCACCATTAAAATATCCGACTACGCCACCCAGTTTTATTAAGAGACTGGGAACTCCTGAAATTTACCAATAATAGCACACAGGTTTCTTTAAATTGGGCGGTGAGTAAACACACAATGAAAGACACAACAGTAATTTCAGAAAAAAGCAACAGTAAGTTCTATTACACAAGACAATATAAGGTACATTAAAAAGATAAACGAACCTAACAAAACCTAAACATATCAGGAATTAATTTCCTGTTTTTTAAGAGGAAAATACACAGTCCACACTCTAAAAGTCCGTTAAAAACAAGAATTGGAGGATACAACCTTTAGTGGTGCAGAGTCCAGTTGGTGCACTGTATTACCCCAACACTTAATTGTTCAACTGTCCACGGATGCACTCTGTTCACTGGACACTCGTTCCCCTACAGAAGTTGTGTCAAATCGTTGAATCCCTGTCAGCGTCTCTTTGTTGTTCCTTTTTCTTCCACTCTGGGCTCCTTGTGTTGCTGTGACCTAGGCACACCTCATTTCTCGTCTGTCAGCTTCGCTTGGTCCTTTCATGCGGATTCCCTCTCTCGCTGAACCCACATCCGGCGTCTCTTTGTGGAGCTGTCTCTTCCTCCCTGGAAGTGTTGCCGTCCTTGTGCCTCACGTCATGCCAGCCAGGTACCCTTGTCTGCCTGCAAGCCCCTGTGCTCTGTCCAAGTGTCTTGGCAGCGTTTTCTGTGGACTGTCCTCTCTGCCTTCTACTGCCCAGGAGTTTTAAATCTTTTCCAGTCCCTGCTGTTGTCAGTCCTGGACAATCAGTTTAATCAATGGCACATCTAAATTTCCTGGGTTTAACAATTAATGAAAACACAAGTTAACAAAATGTATTATTACCAACCATTAATGAGTACAGATCTGCTGATTAGAAATCAATATTGTCAAACATGTTAATTTCAGGTAAATACAGACATCCTCCAAGGCTAGACTTCAAAGCAGTGACTCCTTTGCAAGACAGCAAATACCTACACAAACAACCTTGACACAATCAGTAACTGGATTATCCAGGAAATCGAAAAACAAGGTCCCCTTCTGACACTATACTACTTGATATTGACCATAAATCAAATGAAATGGTTAAAAAATAAATGCTGCATCTGATTACCTGCTTTACATTCTGTGAATTACTCTAATTTGGCTGATCATTGATCACTGTCAGGTTCATCACACCGCATCTATTCAGGTATGGGCAAGCCATGATTGTGTGCCACATTATGCAGCACGATACATGCATTGCACAATGCGACACACTTTCTGTGGACTATAGGGCAGCACTCGACTGGTCTTATCTAGACAGTCCCAACTGCTCTTAAGCTACCCCATAGTGTGTTCTACCACTGCCCAAGCCTGATAGTGGAGGTCATTATAAAGTTGCTCTTGTTCAGTCACTGAGTTGGTGAACAGGGACAGAAGCCATACCCGCTGTCACCTAAGTAACCATATTATATGGTTACATCATACAGATCACTTACAATTTTGACCTTATATTAAATATCTTATCTTACCGAGAAGCCAGCCATCACACACAACACACAAGTTTGTTCCTAACACTACTCTTTGTCGGAATGAATGAATCATGAGTTGAGCCAAGCCATCTCGCCACAACATTAATGAGACCCAGTTTTGCATCACATAACTTGCAAATTAACAGAGTAGAAATGCTTTCTATTTACATAAGCAATTTAATTTTCTGAAGATTCAAGGTGCATGTAGTCGACTGCTCGTTGCTGCAAATTGCGCTTTGATGTTGGCCTTTTCAATCACAGTGTAAGAAAATCTTATATATCTGGATGACAAGCGGATAATACCCAGTCAGCCAGTTCACGTTGAAAAGCTCCTGTGTCTAAAAACCCAAAGGTGGACAGAATTTGAAAAAGGAACAGGTGGAGCTCAATTCCTCAAAGTCTGCCTTTGTAAAGTTGGCCGCATTCAACACAGACCTCCAATAGAATTGCTCTTGGAAATCTACACAGACTTAGAAGCCAGTCATCATTGTGGGACAAGAAATCAGTATGATCTCTAAATGCATGATCTCTTCTAATTCTTCTATTTGCGATATCTTCTAACAACACTAAAGCAACATGGTAGTTGGAATAGTTTGGTCATTCCGTGCACCATTATATTGTTACAGATTGATTACAATCAAGTGTCTTAAATTTGTAAATAATATGCAGTTAATTTCTGTGTATTTGATAAAGCACTTGCCATGGATGCAAATCTAAAATGGAAAGGGAAACCACACAAAAACAGTAACACTGCTTTGATGCTGGGTGCAGCCCATTTATAAAACCAAGGCAGAAACATGCATATGCTTGGTCTGAGGCTGCCATGAAAATGTGTGTACCGTTATGCCAAGTTTAGTTTTTATACATCTCAACATGAGCATGAAAATGGGTGTACACAACAATTTTGTGCGTACGCACCATTTATACATGAGGCCCCAGGTTTGTTAGTCCAGGGATAGTATCCACAACCCTAACCCTACCCTTAACCCTAATCCCTTGATGTATTGCTCTTGGCAAATGTTGCTTTTGTATTGATGTTAGTTGTGGTTCAAAATCAAGTCAAAGGGTTTTTCTTTGCTTTTTGAGCCTTTATAAGGTTGCAGGATCACATGCTCCACCAAATATTTCTATTGTTACTATCAAAAAGGAGCGAGAAGTGGGAATTAATTCCATTAGCTGGTCCCAAGGAATAAACTCATAAATCGAGTTCCACAGCTACACAGCCAGAACTGAATCTGATGCACATTGTCCAAGTATTTATACATTAGGAGCCACAGGTCTTCAAGTTAAGCAATGTAGTCCAAGTCTGGGTCTTGGCATGTATCTACTCCTCCCAGTCCATGATTTCCATGGGTTTTTCCTCATTCAACAGCTCAAAAGACAAGGAGCCAGTCCATCTTTATAGCATATCTCGATAAGTAAACAAGATAAAAGTTGATTGCAGACCTTTTAGTCTGCAGCGACTCATTTGCTTAACATCTATGTTAAGATTTGAGTAATATTTACAACCACTCTATCACACTGAGGATGATAGACTGATGGTTTTAAATTCTCTAATTAATTTGCCAGTTTCTTTGAAAATCTGTAACATTAGTGGTGTCCTGAAATCTGTTAGGATCTCCTTCAGCATGCCTATGTGTGAAAAACACTGCAACTAGTTTCCCATACAGTCTCATATCAGAGGTTAGATAAAGAAGAATAAAGGAGAACATACACAGCACCACAGTTGTTTGCCAAGGCTTCAGTCCAGTGGTTATACAGTTATAGATAAAGAGGCACAGTGTGTCCCAGTTATACCCACTTATAGCACAAGATGTTCTCACTTGTACAGGAAGCAGTAGAAGGTTCCAGCATTTTGGATTGTCATTGTCATTCTGTTGTTTGGTCATCCCTGTTGAGGTACAGAGCTTATCTCTATGAACCAACCTGGTTGGAGAGACTTGTAAATTTCATAAGATCTGTTCAGTCACTACTCCTAAAAAGTCAACCCAAGGCTAAAGAGTCAAAATCAAAATCCAATAATCAAACTCAAAGACAAAGTAAAAAATAGTCAAAAGCCAAATAAATCCAAAATGTACTCCCACAATGAACAATACTCTACAATTTCATTGTGGCTTCTGCTGGGGCCAACTCCTTCACCTGAATATAAGGGCATATGACAGTGATGTCAGGGTGGACTCGCCACTCAGGGTTCCACCCACAGAATACAAGGAATAAAAGAAAACAACTTAGATACACAATACATAAATATTAAATAGTATTTAAACATAACAATATTAATAAAAATGACATAATAATGAAAAAGAACAATTAAAAAATAGCAAAAATATCAAAAAAAGGAAAAAAAAAAGTTAAGCCAGACAATAAACTCACCAAAAAAATAACAGCAAGCTGTCTGTATCTGGCTGTGGTTCTCTCAAGTATTACATAGAGGCCTTCAGTGTCACCCTTTTTGCCAAGTTTGGTGTTGACTTGTGTTGGCTTGACGTTGCATTGTGATATAAGGCAGCAGTCACCTTTGGCTGTTCTCCTTGGGCTAGACTCTGAAAAGTGAGCCTGCTGGTTGGCATGATGCAGCTCCAACTGTTGTTTTGTGATTTGTTGCACTTCCGCCTGGGTCCTTGTGTTCATGGGATCAGATGTTATCTTGTTAGCTATGCCAAAGCTGTTTAAAAAATAAGCAGAAACAAGGAAAGAGCTAGTGTCCAAAGCCTAGAAAACCCCCTATTTATTACAGGAGAGCTAAATTGAGATGTTGAAGTTGAAAGAATGTGCATCACGAGTGGCAACAGTGCAGGCATTACTAACACACTCTGTGGCGATCCCTTCATTTAAGTGGAAATGTAGACCTTTTAAAGCTCAGAGACCAAGAGAGAGTGCAAGATGGGGTTTCTATTCCTAATCTGGGTTAAGGATTTTGGACTGTAAGACAAGGAGACTGATATGTGACTCACCATGCAACCTGTCGACTCTTAGCCTGTGTTATCTTTAATTTGGTTGTCATGAGGCTGATGGAATAGTCACTGTCAGGACTGTGCATATTGTAAGGTTTCTAAACTCTTTTTGGACTCTCCCCAACGGGATGACACGCTGAAGAGTGTCCTGAGGCGCAATCACCGCATCTGTGGAAGACAGTTTGTCAGTTGCCAGTTGTTTGTTTTGTGTTTTGGATTTGAGGATGAAATTAGAGTTTAGGTTCTAGCCTCACTCTGAACCTTTTTTATAACTTTTGTCATGCGTGTGCACCTACGGGACAATTTAAGGGCGCTGGTGGTGGTGTTTCTCTGCCACTCCAGGGGTTGGCGCTGTGTGATAATGTCTTGTGTTTTTCTCCCTTGGCGTTCTAGAAGATTGATGACTTAAACTCTGCCATCTTTGAGTCAGCTTAATCTTGGACTCCCATTTGATACGATGTTACTTCAATGCTAGAAATTGGGTTTTGTTCATTTTTGTGAAATCAGTTATATGGGTTTTGCCAAAAGGGAAGGTCTACAGGACAGTAGTGAGATCAGCTATGTTATATGGGTTGGAGACAGTGGCACTGACCAGAAAGCAGGAGACAGAGCTGGAGTTGGCAGAGTTAAAGATGCTAAGATTTGCACTGGGTGTGACGAGGATGGATAGGATTAGAAATGAGTACATTAGAGGGTCAGCTCAAGTTGGACGGTTGGGAGACAAAGTCAGAGATGCAAGATTGTATCGGTTTGGACATGTGCAGAGGAGAGATGCTAAGTATATTGGGAAAAGGTTGTTAAAGAGCTACCTGGTAAGAGGAAAAGAGGAAAGCCTAAGAAAAGGTTTAGGGATGTGATGAGAGAGGACATGCAGGTGATGGAGGTGACAGAGCAAGATGCAGAAGACAAGATGATATGGAACAAGATGATCCGCTATGGCAACCCCTAATGGGAGCAGCCAAAAGAAGAAGAAGAAGAAGTTATATGGGGTTTGGCCATGGTTGCTCCAAAACATCTTATTGTGACCTCTTGTTCTTACACCTTATACTAACATAAGGAGTCCTTGTTTATGTTGTATTTCTCACATTACAAGTTGAAGGGTACAATACAGAAGGAACAGTAATCTTATTAGGTTGGTATATTCCTCGTGCTGCAATGGAAACTGCAAATAGCAGGGATGAAAGTGGACATCACTATTTGAGATCCTTGGCCATTAAAATCCACCTTCTAAACAGACTGCCAGTTAACACAACAATTTGAGTATTTGTGTATATCATTTTCACAATACTAATTTTTTCTTTACCATAACCCATATGATCTAAGACTCAAAGCCTATTTATTGGTCTAAATAATAAATCTATTGAAAATGTACCAATTTTACACGCTAGGGTAGAAAAATGAACGAGACACCAGACATTATGTTTCTTCACTTGGAAAGGCAAGCTTTGGAATGACTCTTTCCAGATGTGATGATTGTATTCATCATTATATTGTTACTTCTAGAAGTCACTGATTTATCATAACAGCTCTGGTCTGTTGCCTGAAAGTGTTGCTTAATGTTAAATAAAAGAAGAATACTCTCATAATAGCAGTTTGTACAAGGAAAAATGAGAGAAAGCCTTACTCTAAACTTTGCAGATTCCATCTGTCCTTGGCCACCTGATTGCCCAGGCTAACCCCTTGACAATCCACATACAACCACTTCAGGAGTTATAGAATGATAAGACTACTCTGTAAAGTGCAAAGTATTCCTCAGTCAATATCAGCAAATGGTGACAACTGGCTCATGATGATACCGGTATAGAGAGGGAGCTGTGATATCACATATAGAAAATGGAGAACAGAGGCCTATATCCTTTGTAATGAAAACATTAAGCTCTTTTGGGAAAAGCTATAGCCAAATCAAAACTGAAACATTAGCTTTGATTTAAGAACAAATTCACAAATATTTATATGGCCAAATGTTCTTCCTGCTTGCAAATCTCAAACCTTTGTTAACTATTCTGGATCCTAGATATTCAGTACTGAAAATCTGCAGAACATGGCAATTCTCATGCCTTTTCAAGATTACCTCAGAAGAAAAAGGAAAGTTTAGACACAGGAACTGTGGAGATTTTGTTGATGACTATCACAAGTGAGCTTCCTGTGAAAGTTGTTGACATTGTTAAAGAAACCAAATATAATCCAACCTTATCCAGAGTAATTGATTAAATGGGTGGCCAGATAAAATGAAACATTTGGAGTTTAAAACGTTTTTAACTGCAGGGATCAGCTCTTAACTGAGCAAAGCCATATAGTTTGGGATCAAAGAGTAATTACACCACCTGCTTATCATGAGCACTTACTTGAAGAATTACATACACTTGAATTTGTAAGATTAAATCTGTGGCTCAAAGCTATTTATGGTGGCCAAATATGTACACACTGACATTGAAAAAAGGCAAATCAATGTGATTCATATTGCAGTATAAAACCAGCCACTCTTTTCCCCTATTGGAAATTACCTACTCGAATGTGGCAGAGCGTTCATGTAGACTTTCTCGAGAAAGACCAGCAGTATTTTTAGTCCTGGTTAATAGTCAATCTAAATGGCTTGAGGTTTTTCCTCTGACCAGGCCAACAACAACCCTGCGAACTGATAATTTAAGAACTTTATTTGTAGCATATGAACTTCCTAAAGAGCTGGTATTAGATAATGAAGTGTGTAAAAGATGAGAAAGACAAAGATAAAGAGTTGGGGTACCACCCTAGTGATCTGGTTTAGTTGAAGGTTTGAAAAAAATAAAAGAAGTCATGCAAGAATGGTGGAAATGTCTTCTGCAGACATGAGTTCCACTATGAATTGAGCTAAGATGGCGGATCTTCCGCTTATCAGTCCTTCTAGCAGGAAGAGGAGGGTCCAAGTGGGTTTACACCAGAAGTGACGTCTGTGGTGGTATAGCTATCAATCTTCTGGTCTGCAGAGGGACAAAAAGAAAAGGCATTAGCACACAGTGCCTGGTTCTATTCAATAAGGGCACGCACAAAAAGGCGAGCTTCGAAAGGACGACCTCAATTGGGCGCGGCGAATAAAGTCGCGCGTAAATAAAGGCAAGCTTCAAAAGGGCGACCTCAATTGGGCGCAGCGAATAAAGGCAAACGCAACAAAATTATTACAGAAAATTTATTAGATAAAGGCAGTGATTGAACGTATAAAAAGGCGAAAGCAAGAATATTAAAACATTCGCTCAATTGAGGTCGCCCTTTTGAAGCTTGCCTTTTTGTGTGCGCCCTTATTAAAGGATACCCACAGTGCCTATCCCTGGAGCGGTGGGATATTACCATCACCAAAGCCCTTAAGCTGTCCCCTACGCACATAAACATGACAGCTATAATTTGTGTCTGAGGAGTTTAGGAGATTTATGCAACTGAATGGTATTAAACACGGTTTGATTCTTCCTTACTGTTCAGCTACAAATGGTGCAGCTAAACAAAGCGTACAAATTTTGAAGATGGTACTTGAAAAGAATATGGTAGAAAGTGCCAAGACACACAGAGCATTGTTTCTATCACACCATTTAGCAAATTTAGCAAATGTATAGAGCAGTGTTTCCCAACCTCGGTCCTGTGGCCCCCCTGTGGCTGCAGGTTTTTGTTCCAATCGGATTCCTAATCAGTGACAACATCTGATAGCACTGATCTCATTTAATTAGCTGGTATTATTTTTTTTTCTTTTATTCAACATTCAGAAAAGCATAGCAGCATGGTTTTTACATTTATAAGATATTTAGAAATATTTCTGCTTTTGCCATAGATTTAAATGCTTAACTCTCTTTTGTTGATTTCATTATACTTTGCCCTTTCTCTGTGCAGTTTTCCCCCCTTCGTTGTATCTTTTTAATGACAATTAAAAATGAGCAGATCACACACCCAGGCAAACAGCACTGAATAATCAAAGGCTGCAACTACTTTAGAGTCAGACCCACTAATTAGTAAATAATGGATTAATTAAACAATTAGAAGACCTAGAAAAGTAGAATGAAAATCAAGATGAAAATACTGTTAAAAAGAAAAAAATACATTATTCCTATATACAGTAACTGCTTGGTACATTTTAATTTTTTTTTTAAACTTAGTTTTCTAATTTCTATATTGTTCCCTAAACACAGAACTTGGGAAATATCAGTTCACTTAATTAGCCCAGGAGTCCAATTAAAAACAGAAGCTGGTTGGAACAAAAACGTGCAGCCACGGGGGTTCACCAGGACCGAGTTTGGGAAACACTGGTATAGAGTAACTCCTCACTCAGCTATGAGACATAAATCTGCACATTTGTTTATAAAAAAGATTTTCACTGCAAAAGGCAAATGTGGAATAAATGATGGCAGATAAAGAAAATCATGAAAAACACACAAATGATAAATCATGATTTGTGGAAGTAACATCTTAGAAAAAAGTCCCGTTAAAATTGAATACCTTAGGTTAGAGGAAAGGACCAAGGAGAAAAAATAAAAAGAAGGGCCAAGATGTTTTACGGTCAGAATAAATGGAGACCTCAGGCTGAGTTCCTTTGGATCATCTCCAGCAGAAGTTGGAATTTCATCGTTTCATCACATTCAGAGGATGATCCAGAAGTAATTGCATCAATGTAGCCAAAGCAATCCAATTATCTCAGACTCTTCCAAAATGCTAAATACTGAAATACAGACTCTTTATGGTGGTCATTCTGAGGAAGAGAATACACCAATTCCTGAATCTGAATGCTCATTTCCACTTGTACTTTTAAAAGAGAGATTGCTATCCGTTGAGGGAATGAAGGCATCTACAGTGACTCAGTTTACAGTATAAGAAGACAACTAATATGTTAAGGTTAATGTTATAGGAACCCACTTCTCAATGTAATAGCAGAATAAACCCTTGAACTATGCATACAGTTACGGAGCAGTCTACCTGAATCCTTTAATATAAAAAAATATTAAACCTTAATAAAATTAAAAAACAATTGGTGGAGTGTTAGGTAGTAAGCTAAGCAAAATAATATAAGGGATATCATGTAATTAATTGTATGGTGAATGTTATATGTGCATAGTGTCGCAGGAGGCTGGGGGACAGACCCGGCCGGGACACCTGGAAGGACTGGGAGCTGGCGTATTCGCCCTCCGGGCCACAAGGGGGCAACTGCCCTGGAGCTGGAGAGGACCACGGGAGAGGAGCAAGGAAGCTCAAGCCTGTTGGGGCCTCTGGTCTCCACCAGGGGGAGCCCGAGCCTCAGAGAGCCCGGGAACCATCTACTTCTGCCACACCCGGGAACATAGACGAGGATTCTTCCAGGGACACCCAGAGTGCTTCCAGGTGTTCTCCTGACACTTCCGCCACACCAGGAAGGGTCGTCAGACAGAGCACCTGGAGTCCATCCGGGTCACTATAAAAGGGTCCGCATCACTACAAACTGGGAGCTAGAGTCGGGAGTGGGAGCAGGACGAAGCTCCCGTTGTTGAGAGGAAAGGCGGCCCACGGACAGAGAGAGAGAAGCCCGGAGGAAAGGTGATTGGTGCTGGGAAGCACAGTGTGTTGTGCGGAACAGTGTGTAAAAGTGTCAAAAATAAATGTGTGTTTTATAAAGATGTGGTCTTCGACTGGTGGTGGCATGTCTCACAATATGTAAAAAGAAAGTCTAGTTAAAAAAGGACATGTGTGGTAAAAGCGATAATGAAGCAAGTATATGAAAAGCACATATGTATTCTAATGGTTATTTCAGAGTTATTAAAGTGTCCTGCTGTCTTCATCACCTTATGTAACTGGTTATGTGTGGAACAGTGTGGAAGACCAGCCCGACTACAGACAGACACCAGGAAACACAGAAGTCCAAAAACACGCTTTTTATTTTGTTTCTTCACTGCACAGTCCTTTGCACCTCACACACAGTGCCACAATGCACAACCCACCAGCACTATTGCTCACATTTTTTTTCTTTCCTTCTTCTCTGCCCCCCTCACTCCTCCACTCGCAGACTTCGTCCTCTGCCTCCCGACTCCAGCTCCCCGAATGGACCCGGATGTGCTCCAGGTGCTCCCTGATGATCTTCCTGCAGTAATTCCTGGTGTGGCGGGAGTGCTGCAGTCCAGGGCTTAGCCAATGTCCATGCGCCCCCACAGGGTTGAGTTTCCAAGCTCTGTTCCCATGGCCCCAACACCCACCAGGGCAGCTGCCTTCTCGTGTACCAGGGGAGGTATTGCTCCTCTCCCGATCCTTCCATCCTCCAGGCATCCCGACTGGGCATAAGCAACAAACAATAAGAGAAATAAATCACATATCACCTTGCAGAACATCCAGGAGCTCTAGGGCTAAATGTTGTTGAAAAAAGACAACACAAATAATGTGATAGTTAGCTCAGTTCTATTCTCACAGTTATTTTTAAGCCTTTCACTAAAATACTGTAATCTTGCCCTTATAAAACCTATTCTAAACACATACTCTACCTCCATGTCTGCAGCTTTTTGTCCAATTTTGGCATGTAATGCATTCTTTTTTCTTACTGTTATTTTATTTTAACATTACAACGGTGACATAATTTCGCTGCCATTATGTGGTGATATTTGCTACTACTATAGCCATTTTAAGTTTACTTTTTTAATGGCAACAGCTATATTCTCTATTACTGTTCAATCAAAAAATTAATGATATTAGAAATAATATAGTATGTCTCCCCAACACTGCGCATCCTCTTAAGCCCCAGTATTCCATTATAAACGATTTAAATTCTTTCACCAGAATAGATTTACCTGATTTATATAAAATAATTTCTTATCTGAGACCCTCCACCTGCATCCTTGACCTAATACCAACAAGTTTTTCCAAAAAAGTATCGGGCGTGCTAATTGATAGTATTCTTGACATAGTAAACGCATCATTAGATATGGGGTCTTCCCAGACTATCTTAAGACTGCTGTAGTTAAACCCCTACTCAAAAAATATAATCTTGACTCCTCTGCTTTTGAAAATTTTAGACCTATTTCTAACCTGCCTTTCTTAAGTAAAATTCTAGAGAAGGCGGTCATTATGCAACTAAATGACCACCTCAATAAACATGCTATTCTTGATAAGTTTCAGTCGGGTTTTAGAACAAATCACACTACAGAAACTGCACTCGTTAAAGTAGCAAATGACTTGCGAGTAAATTCAGACAGAGGTCATTTATCTGTTCTCATCCTCTTAGATCTGAGTGCAGCATTTGACACCATTGCTCACAATATTCTTAGAAATCGCCTTAGTCAATGGGTGGGCCTCTCTGGCAGTGTCTTAAATTGGTTTGAATCCTACCTGACAAGTAGAAAATTCTTTGGTAGTTGTGGTAATTATACTTCAAAGACACATGATATTTTATATGGTGTTCCACAAGGCTCTATCCTGGGTCCGCTGCTCTTTTCGATTTACATGCTTCCATTATGTCAGATTATCTCGGGGCATAACGTGAGCTACCACACAGCTGTATTTATCAATAGCACCTGATGACCCCGACTCTGTTGTTTCACTAACACAATAATAATAATAATAATTCATTACATTTATATAGCGCTTTTCTTAGTACTCAAAGCGCTATCCAAACAGGGAGGAACCAATGTCTTACTTGTGTTTCGGAGTGGATGAGTAGTAATTTTCTCAAGCTAAATAAAGATAAAACTGAAATTTTAGTGATTGGCAATAATGGATATAATGAGGTCATCTATACATATTAATAAAAGGCAAAGCCCTCACTGACTCACTGACTGACTGACTGACTGACTGACTGACTGACTCATCACTAATTCTCGAACTTCCCGTGTAGGTGGAAGGCTGAAATTTGTCAGGCTCATTCATTACAGCTTACTTACAAAAGTTAGGCAGGTTTCATTTCGAAATTCTACGCGTAATGGTCATAACTGGAACATGTTTTTTGTCCATATACTCTAATGGAGGAGGCGGAGTCACATATCGCGTCATCACGCCTCCTACGTAATCATGTGAACTAAAAACAAGGAAGAGATTTACAGCACGAGTCAAACGCGGGAACGAAGGTAAATGACGTTAATTCTTGACTGTCTTTTAATACTGTGTAAGCATACATATTAACACATGTGCAATTAAACGTGTGCATTTACCAGATGATTTCTCAGGCTTAAAAGCTTGCCTTTTATCAAATGCGGGAACAAAGGTAAATCACGTTGTTCACTGTCTTTTAATACTGTGTAACCATACATATTAACACATGTGCAATTAAACGTGTGCATTTACGGGGTGATTTCTCAGGCTTAAAAACTCGCCTTTTACTAAAAAGGTAAATGCAAAACTATTTTCAATCATTCTATGATCTGCTTCTCACAACTGATGGCACCGTGGCTGATGTTACGTCACTTGCTGTCCAACCATAAGCGTTATCTGGTAGGTAACCGGCCACTCACTTCACTCCCTTACGGGAATCGAACCTCTGAGGTTTTCTTTTTTTCTTAATTAAAATTTAAAAGCAATACTTCACCGCTGCTAAGCCCCTCTAGCGCTGACGTCCGAGGTTCGATTACCGTAAGCAAGTGCAGTGAGTGTGTAATTACATTCACGGCATTCGTAGTCTGATTCACAATCTGATTGTATGGGTGGTTACCTACCAGGTAACGCTTATAGTTGGCCACCAAGTCAGGTCGAAGTGATCACTCGAGTAAAGACAGCTTCACAAAAAACAGATCCTTAACAAACTGTTATTAGTATATTTTCCCTCAATTTAAAAAGGTTTTATTTTCTTCTTAATAAAAATTTAAAAGCGGTACTTCGCCGGTGCGAAGCGCGTGGATTTGACCGACTGACACATACAGACATATTCATGAGTGCAGGTACTTCGGAAAGAAAGCACCGTGTAAATCTAAAGTTTAAATTAAGTTCATAGACCTACAAAAGGTTGCCATTCATTTGAGGCAAGATTGCTTTTCTTCTGTACAACTATACGTTGCATTCTCAAGAGTGTGCTTGCACGGCTTCGGATATATATATATATATATATATATATGTATGTATGTCTATATATAAATATGTAAGCTTATAAGTACTGCCTTACTTCTCTTTAAGAAAGGAAGATGTAATGATACTTGATTTAAACGATTCCATGTCTTCCTGGGTATGCTTAGCTTATTGTCAATATCTTTACACGTTTTTTTAAGACTTATTGACTGAAACGGGCTTTCACGAAAAAAGTTAGGGCTTTGCTACAGGATACACCCTCCACAAGTTAAGCAAGTAAAAATAAAATATATATTTCTGTTTTATTTAAACCTTTTAAGTTCGTATGCATAGCCCTATTTGGCTGTTTAATTTTTTTTTTTCTTTCTTCAGTAATATTTAATCTCCTTAAAGAAAAAGAACATATCCATTTTACTTTTTTTGTATCTCTTTAGTAATATTTTAGTGTAAAAGGATAACCAGTATTTAAACCTTTTATGTTACTTTATACATTTATTTTACACAATGTTGAAAAATTAATAAGAAAGCTACATATTTTGGCAGCTGCTGCTTTCATTTTCAATTAAATGAAAAAAGCTCTCCAAGAGAAAACGTCAATGAAGAAGAAGCAGTTTGCACTATCTAAAAATGAGAAACCCTCATTTATAAAAGTTTGCTGCAGATGACTTAACTGAAAATAAATGAATAGTTCCTATGTGTATAATACATATTTATCTATTTTACTTATGCCTTTATTCCACCAACTTACAACATCTGAGGTACAATTTGTTACATTACTTTTGTTTTTTGCAGCACAGGCAGGTGAAGTGACTTCCTCAGGGTCACACAGTGGTGTCAGTACCAGGATTTGAACTGACAAGCTCCGGGTTTGCTGAAATATTACTGAAGAAAGAAAAAAGACGAAAACGGGCAAATAGGGTTATGCATACAGATGTCCATCCATCCATTATCCAACCCGCTATATCCTAAATACAGGAGCCAATCCCTGCCAACACAGGGCACAAGGCAGGAAACAAACCCCAGCCCACCGCAAAACGCACACACCCACACACCAGGGACAATTTAGAATCGCCAATGCACCTAACCTGCATGTCTTTGGACTGTGGGAGGAAACCGGAGTACCCGGAGGAAACCCAGACAGAGTATATATGTATATATGAAGAGGATGGATGGATGGATGGATGTATATGTGTGTGTTTATGTATATGTGTATATGTATGTGTATATATATATGTTGATATGTGTATATATATATATGTATATATATGTATATGTAGATATGTGTATATATGTATATGTATATATATGTTTACATAACCTCTTTAACACACTACTTCTCCGCTGCGAAGCACAGGTATTTTGCTAGTCTATACTAATAAAAGGCAAAGCCCTCACTGACTCACTCACTCATCACTAATTCTCCAACTTCCCGTGTAGGTGGAAGGCTGAAATTTGGCAGGCTCATTCCTTACAGCTTACTTACAAAAGTTAGGCAGTTTTCATTTTGAAATTCTACGCGTAATGGTCATAACTGGAAACTCTTTTTTGTCCATATACTGTAATGGAAGGCAGCAAGATGGCCGTAGGAGACGGAGTTGCGTGTCGCGTCATCATGCCTCACACGTAATCACGTGAACTGCTTGTGAACTCAGTACGTAGAAAAGAAGGAGGAGCCCCAAAGAGCGCTGAAGAAAACATTCATTACACAATTGACAAGGCAGCGAAACAATAAGAAGCGAGTGAGTGACGCATACAAGCATCTTCATAAGACACGAGGTATAAAAAAGCACGGTGTAAACCGTAAGTTTAAATTAAGTTTATAGAAACGCTCCCGCTGCCGTTTGCAATACCATATTCGCGAGATACAAGTTTAATGAGAAGACACGAGGTATAAAAAAACACGGTGTAAACTGTAACCTTAAATTAACTTTATAGAAACGCTCCCGCTGCCGCTTGCAAAGCCATATTCGCGAGATACAAGTTTAATGAGAAGACACGAGTTTGGATCACTTTGTAACAGAGTTAAAATTGCTGTAGCGAGAAACTTTTAACTGCCGGGTCTTAGCTAACATTAAATAAACCCATGGACATCGCAACATCACACAAGACAGCGGCTCACGTGAAGTGACTGAACGCAGCAGGAGTGATAACTTCGATGAATCAAACCTGTTCAAAAAACACATTACACAATTGATAAGGTAGGAAAAGAATATGAAACAAAGCACGGTATAAACCGTAACTTTAAATTAAGTTTAGAGAAACGCTCCCGCTGCCGTTTGCAATACCATATTCGCCCTTGCGAAGCGCGGGGATTTTGCTATATATATTAAACTATTTCAACCATTCTATGATCTGCTTCTCGCAACTGAAAGAGGGCACCGTGGCAGAAGTTAGCCAACTTGCTGACCAACCACAAGCGTTACCTGGTAGGTAACCACCCATACAATCAGATTGTGAATCAGACTACGAATGCCTGCAATGTAATTACCCCGATCTACATGCTGTCAAATGAATGAACCACACGCCGTGGTTCTAGCGCTGACGTCCGAGGTTCGATTCCCGTAAGGGAGTGCAGTGAGTGTGTACGCCTGATGAGCCCACAATTACGGCGAAACACGTGTCACGTACTATGCATCTTCAAAGCACGGTGTAAACAGTAAGTTTAAATTGAGTTTATGGAAACGCTCCCGCTGCCGTTTGCAATACCATATTCGCGAGATACAAGTTTAATGAGAAGACGCGAGGTATAAACGAGACTTTAGATGACTTTGTAACAGAGTTAAAATTGCTGGAGCGAGAAACTTTTAACTGCCGGGTCATGTCGCGTGTTCTCGGGTAGGTACACCAAAAAATGTATACATTTATGCATGTAATGGGCAAACAAAAAATGTACTATACCCGAAAGCACTGCAGTAGTACTCAATGTATCTTTACTTCTTAAATGTTAATGTTTTACTGTTTAATAATTTATACGCTTCTTATATGTTGTTCAAATTCTTTTATCAAAATACCAGTAACAGCGCACTGCACGATAACGTGGAGTGAATACACTTGACATGAGCATTCATGTTATTTATCCTCTTTCTCTGTACGTTTACCATTTGTTTGCTCAGAGGTTGATGCGCTTGCTGCTTAATGAGCAGCTCTTCACCCTAGCGTCCCGCTGCTTCTCTTCTTTCATCGGCATCTTTTCCCGTTAAAACTGATTAAGTTAGTTTTTGTGTTGTGATAACTTAGTATGTTTTCTTTAAGTTTTCAGTTAAGCTGGCACTTAAGTCTTCAATCTGCCTCAAGAATGATTAGCGAAGGTGGTAGGGAATGAAAACGGCACCCGTACGCATCTGACACGGCCACACTGGTGCGCGCAGCTGTGAGTTGATTCTACAATAAAATAAAATAAAGATAAAAAGAGTAATAAAATCATCACCCCGAAAGCGAATAGTAGACGTGACGTAGTATATGTGTACCAAATTTCAAGTCAATAGGTGAAACGGTTTGCGAGCTACAGGTGATTTAAAATCCTGGACAGACAAACGAATAGCCACAGTAGTGTATTATAGAAGAAGATTTTACTGTTTAATAATTTATATTTATATGCAATGTGCTTCTTATATATTACTTCATATTCTCATATGATAATGATGTTAATGTTGTTTATATTGATTTCTATGTTATTGTAAGTGCTCTTTATTTGTGGAAAAACAAATTTGGCAATTAACAAACTTATTTTATACATACTACATTTTATTTTTTTCTCTTGCACTCAGTGAGCGAATCCACTGGGTAATCAGCTATATATATATACTGTATATATGTAGATATGTATATATATGTGTATATATATGTAGATATGTAGATATGTATATATATATGTAGATATGTAAATATATATGTATATATATATGTGTCTGTGTATATATAGGTGTGTATGTATGTATGTGTGTATGTATGTGTGTATATATATATGTTGATATGTGTGTATATATATATATATATATATATATATATATATATATATATGTATATATATGTGGATGTGTATATGTATATATATATATATATATATATGTTTATATGTAGATATGTGTATATGTAGATATGTATATATATATATATATATATATATATGACAGCAACACTCATAACAATGACAACACAATTACATTGACAATCATGTTACGTTATTTTTAAAGTGTTTCCTTTTCTTTTTCATAACCTCTTTAACACACTACTTCTCCGCTGCGAAGCGCGGGTATTTTGCTATATATATAGATAGATAGATAGATAGATAGATAGATAGATAGATAGATAGATAGATAGATAGATAGATAGATAGATAGATAGATAGATGTGTATGTATGTAGATATGTATATATATGTGTATATATATGTAAATATGTATATGTATATATATGTGTCTGTATGTGTGTATATATATATATATATATATATATATATATATATATATATATATATATATATATATGTATGTGTGTGTCTATGTATGTGTGTATATATATATATATATATGTTGATATGTGTATATATATATATATGTATATATGTGTATATATATATATATATATATATATATATATATATATATATATATATATATATATATATGTATATGTAGATATGTGTATATGTAGATATGTATATATATGTTTATGTATATATATGTTTACATAACCTCTTTAACACACTACTTCTCCGCTGCGAAGCGCGGGTATTTTGCTAGTTAGAAATAAACTTGATGCATTAGGATTAAATGTCAAGATGGAGGTAAAGAATTCAGGGGTAACTGTTGACTGTAATCTGAATTTTAAATCGCATATTAATCAGATCACTATGACAGCATTTTTTCACTTAAGAAACACAGCAAAAGTTAGACCTCTGATATCATTGAAAGATGCTGAGAAATTAGTTCACGCTTTTGCTTTCAGTCGACTAGATTACTGTAAGGCACTCCTCTCAGGACTACCCAAAAAAGATATAAATCGATTTCAACTAGTGCAGAATGCAGCTGCTAGAATCTTAACTAGGAAAATAAAATCCGAGCACATTTCTCCAGTTTTGATGTCACTACACTGGTTACCTGTGTCATTCAAAATTGACTTTAAAATTCTGCTTATGGTTTATAAAGCCTTAAATAATCTCACACCATCTTATATATCAGATTGTCTGACATCTTATATTCCAAATCGTAACCTTAGATCTTCAAATGAGGGTCTGCTTAGAATTCCAAGAGCTAAACTTAAAAGAAGTGCTGAGGCGGCCTTCTGCTGTTATGCATCTAAAATCTGGAATAGCCTGCCAATAGAAATTCGTCAGGCTAATACAGTGGAGCACTTTAAAAAACTGCTAAAAACACATTACTTTAACATGGGTTTCCCATAACGTCATTTTAATTTAATCCTGATGCTCTGTATATTCAATGAATTATCATTGCTATTCATGGTGGCTCCAAAATCCGTACTAACCCCTACTTTCTCTTCTGTTCTTTTTCCGGTTTTCTGTGGTGACGACCTGCGCCACCACCACCTAATCAAAGCACCGTGATGTTCCTACATTGATGGATTAAAGGCCAGAAGTCCAGGTGACCGTCATCATCAAGTCATTCCATGGAAACCCTGAATACCATGAGGACTATTTCATTTATGTTAGGTAGAATGCCTAGAGGGGGCTGGGTGGTCTCATGGGCTGGAACCCCTGCAGATTTTATTTTTTCTCCAGTCGTCTGGAGTTTTTTTTGTTTTTTCTGTCCTCCCTGGCCATCGGACCTTACTTTTATTCTATGTTAATTAGTGTTCTCTTATTTTAATTCTTACTTTGTCTTTTTCTCTTGCTTCATCATGTAAAGCACTTTGAGCTACATTATTTGTATGAAAATGTGCTATATAAATAAATGTTGTTGTTGTTGTTGTATTACAACAGTGGCCACTGCTTATCAGAACATTAATGTGGTCATATATAACATCATCGTCATCACCAACAGAGTCACATCCTGGTTGACTAATGGTAACTGAAATATAGAATTGGCTCAAGTACAGGACCTTTCACATCTCATGAACTCAAGTCAAAAGTGGCAAGACATCACGGTACACTGGTAGAAGGGCAGGGGAAAACCAGAGGTGCTCTTGTCCAGTGGCACCATAGTGTCTTAATCTGACCCGGCCATCACCTGGAGCAGGAGTGTGCCGTCGGTAAATAAACTGATGCATAAGAAGTACTGAATTTTAAATGTGGGTTCTTTAAGAATAGTCAAGTTCATTGATGGAACAACTCTCATTCAACTTCAAATTATGACAAGTCTTTTTACAGTGTCGCACAGCGTGCAAGTAGGAGGCAGCTAAAGGGCTTAGAGAATAGTACTGACTCACCCGACCAGGGGGCGGCGGGGTGCACTAACTTTCTTTTTGAGTTCTCTCCAGACCTTTCCCGGGAAATCTGGCCAGGTTCTGGTGCCTCAACTCGACGTCACTTCCTGTCCCGGCCCGAGGATGACGTCACTTCCTGTCCCGCCCCGAGGACGACATCACTTCCCCAAGACTCCCTATAAAACTTCACTCCCCTCCTCTGGAGGGCAGTTCTGTTTTGGACTCGGATCTGTGCACACCAGTGCTATCACTTGATTTTCAATTTTGCAGCCAGGATACACAATATACGGGTGGCTGCCCCAAACTTTGCTATGGCTCTTGTTCAAGTTTGTGACAACAGCTACAAGGAAATTGAACTGGTTACATAGTGGAACCTAAATAAACTCAATCTTAAACAATAACAATTAAACAAAATAACTGGTAGTGGGGCTAATACAAGGTGAGCACACTGTAAAGAGTGGACAACATCAGATTCATTGGGACCACCATTTCCCATACGCTAAACAGGAAATTCATCACATCTGTTACAGCAGGGGAAGTTCACAATACACTGCTCTATTTGATGGTCCCAAAGACAAAAGACAAGCAGGCCAGTTATTGAAAATATTTTGAATTTCATCATCATCATCTGATATGACAGTAACTATGACAAGGACAACACACAACAAAGAGAGTGGTGTGCACACCTGTTAAGAATCATAGAGTTCCCTATCATCCTCAAGATTCACTCTGTTCTTCCAGAATAAAATGTAAAGTCTTAAACATTTGACCCGCACTACCGCACCAACCTTCTTTCTCTCAGCTTTCATCAGTTAAATGGCTTAGACCTACTAAGACTAGGACATCCTGTTTTTTGCACTGGTACTTAACCAAAGTCTCTGGTGAATTAACATTTTAACTTTAGTGTTTTTGCAGTAATTTGATGATTATGGCTAAGCATTGTAACCTAACCTTGTAAAATCTGTTTAACCAATTTTCAGTCACATGTGGCTTGGGTCTGTCCTAACAGCAATTGACATAAAACAGGAAGTAACTCTGGACATGTAGCCAGTCCAGCGCAAGGGCAAAGCACACACACACACATGCACACACAATTTGGCCAAAAAAATTAAAAGTTGTTTGCAAACTCAGTCCTTGTCTTTTTAAGCAAGCTGTTGTTTCCCAGTTTCTGTGTTTTAGGTACAATCTAGAAATTACAACCTTATGTTGGGTATTTGTAAGAATGTACTAATTGTTCATGCATGGTACATGGAGATAATTTACTGTTTTTTAACTTGCCTTTCAAGACTTTTATCATCATCAGAATTTTCGTTCTGCTTTTAAAGGTGTTTCGGTTATTTAATCCATTATTTACTAATGAGCACACTAGTGGGTCTGACACTGAGGTCCTTCCTGCATTTCTATATTCAATGCCATTTGCCTGTGTGTCTGCCCTGCCTGTTGTTTATTGTCATTATTAAGGTACAATTAAGGGTGCAAGCTACACAGAAATAATGGAAAATTTATAGAAAATGAATAAATGACAGTTAAGTTTTTAAAGCTATAGAAAAAATATAAATGTCTTATAAATGTAAAAAATACACTGCTGTGCTTGTCTAAATGCAGAACAAAAGAGGAGAAAAATGACCAGTGGTAATTAAATAAGATCAATTAGATGTAAAGTGACTCACTGATTGTGAAAGTGGTTGGAACAAAAACCTTAAGCCACACAGGTCCCCACAACTGAGTCTGGGAACCACTGGACTAACACACACATTTTTGGGGATGTGGGAGGACAAGTGATGTACCGAAGTGCAGGTTCAAACTTACTGTCATATAATAAACTGTATTATGAAATTATAATTACATGTCTCCATTTCTCCCACATACAAGTGACAATTATAAAATACCAACAATTTGATGATTTCTGTTAGTATTTTACCTTACAAAAAGTGACATTAAATACAACATTACATTATTTATTAATCTTCACTGTACTAAAACCTAAGTACACGTACACATGACTGGTATGTTTATCTGGCTGTCAGAACAATAATGGTGGTAATAAGTGGCCTTTGAGTGATTATTATGCCTGTGATCCTTTAATAATTATTTCTGGGTTCCCAGTCCATTTATATATGGTTTCTATTTAACATCTTGCATTATTTTCATGGAGAATTTCTGTGTTACTTTAATTTATTTTTTGGGGTCACCATTTTAAGCTTTTATTTTTTTAATTTCTTTATGCAACACCCTCTAGACGTCACGCGACCATAATTGTCATACTGATGATGTAACGGGTGATAATGGGTGTTAGAAAGCAGGGTCACCCATTGTACAGCACCACTGGAGCAATTTTCGAGTTAAAGGTCGTGCTCATTAGTCCAAAAGAGTAGGACCCCTTCTGACTGTAACAGATACCAGCGCAGACCCTTAGACTCAGAGCCAGCACTTGGTTTCATATAAATAGTGTTGCCAACATACAGACGTATCCCTCAGTGGATAGACAAAATCAGTTTCCTGGTAGTTTATCCTGTGATTTTCCAGTAGTGAGTTTTGTTTTCATCTTATGATTTTGGCTTCTTTTTGAAAAACTATTCTATTGGGGTTTACCTTTAAAACTTGATGCTTGTTATTATTTATCTTCAGTTTAGGCTTCTGCCTTTCATTCTGCATACTTTATACAGTTATCATCTCCTAGTTATCCTTTCTCACAGTAATCCCTGAGTACTTACTGTGCTCACATCAGTAACTGTGGATTAGTACTGTCCCCAAGGCTAATGGTGTGACTCCTAATGGTGTACTGCTAGTCAGAAGAAAATGAATGGCTAAAAGAATAGAATGCATCAGCTGATTATTCAAAAAGCTTACTTTAAAGCTTGTGTCAAAACCACCTGTCACTAAAATCAGAACTCTTATCCAACTCATATTCAAAAGAAGTATCACTAAATTCAAAACCATTAACCACACTCAATTTGCAAACAAATTTTTATTGTTGAATCCACAATCTCGGACACCAGTAAGCACATGGTGCTGGCTCAGAAAGGGATGTCATATGGCACTACTTCCAAGACCCTAGAAACTGTGCAATGTCTTGTGGGAGAAGGACCACAAAATCATGATGCCCTCAAAAGAAATGGCAATGTGGCAAAAGAAAAGCATCATAATAACAAGTTGTACATAATTATATCTCTCCATTATATAAAAAAATCCAGAGACGAGACAAGACTTTTTTTAAGAGATGTTTTCAAGTCACGCCCTCGTCTCAACCATATTCAACCACGCACACAGCCCTCTCATCTCTCCTCTCATTCGTGTGAATGCTTTTGACAGACACAATTCCTGCTCTCTCAGCTATTATAAATGTAACCGTTTTCCTCACTTTAAGACCCCAATTAAAGAAGATGTATTATGTCCAAATCTTATTGAAGAATTTCATCATGAAGGGTTATCAACAGAAGAAATGAGTGCACAGGCAATCCTAGCACTGAGAAACAATGAAGTCAAACGAATTAACAGCAAAATTGTCAACCAGTTACACTGCAAATTGGTTAAATGCGTACCAATAGACTATGCTGAAACAGCTGGTGGTGATTGTGCAGAAGATGAAAAAAATCAACTTACAATATCCTGAAGAATATCTACAACCGTTAACACCGTACGGTCCGGTCTTCCACCGTATGAATTACTGTAGAAAGAAGGATGTATCCAAGAAAGGTAATGCAGTACATCCTCAGGGGATAACGTTAGACACCAAAGGTGATCTTGATATGCCATTCGTATTAAAATGTTAACAGTTTTTACTGTTAACAGCTTTTGCAAAGCCAATTAAGAAATCTCAGAGACGAAAATTTGAAAAAGTCATTTAGTTATTAGACAGAAAGAAACTAAATTCAATCATGGGCAGTTATACGATGTGTTGTCCAAACACAGAATCAAAATTCAATGTTATAGTGATGAAAATTTAATTCCAAAAATTGTTTTTACTGATGTTTTACAGTAAAAGTGTAAGTTTAAAAAGTATTTGCGTGTTAATTTCAAAGCCAAACAGAACGAAATCGTATCACACAACGAATAACTCTAACGCAAAATGAAATATAATTTACTTTCAAATTGTTACGTTTTACTATTTTTTAGTATGGTTAATTACTCGCTGTAATGCAAAATAGTTAGTTCTATTAGGCATATGTAACAATTCCCATGAAAATAACAATCTGTTTAAATTGTACATCCTCATCCCCATACGTGAGTGGCAGAACCACAAAGAGGCCAGCGCATAGCACAGACCCGGGGGTTGGCGAGCAAAGTGAGCTGGGGGCAAAGCCCCCTAGTAGACATACATTTAAAAAGTAATAATAAATGAGATTCTCTGATATTCAAAATGTCTAAAAATTCTAAATAATCCTATGTGACCTGTACGGGGCGTTGTAGCATCCAAAACTCCGGGCACAACTTCACAACACAGTCCTGGGTTCAAATACAGGCTTTTTTTTCAGACAATACCTCCACCGGGTTTCTGTGTCCTTCTTTCTAGACTGCACAACAAGCAATAAGTTTCTCCTTCTGCACCTCCCATGCAGTCTCATCCACCTCCTTCTAATTCTTACCACCCAGTGGACAGAGGCAGCCCCATCTATACTAGACCCAGGACTACTTTCAATGTCAAGGAGGAAGCATTCCTGGGTCAAGCGGAGGATCCTGAAAGTAGGGACAGCCCTCTCCAGCAGCTCCCCCTGTCAGTCCCTAGGGAACCCAGCAGGCCTGCCCCACAGGACAGCAAATTTCAGCTTGCCCTGCAGGTACATGAATAGGCATATTGGCCCAGGAGTGCTGCTATCCAGGGTGTCAGGAGAGCATGTACTCTTGGAAGGCAGTCCTGCCCTGTCCATCCACTACACTGGCCTCCCTGCCAGGTAAGGCTATGGGGTTTATCCCAGTCAGGGTGTCAGCCCAGCCCTGCCATCCGTTACAAACACAAAACAATAAAACAGAAAAAAATTACTAACATGAATAAATGACTGATCAGTTTTGATGATACAGTGTTAAATTTTGATCTGTGTTCTTCAAAAGTAGCCTACCATTCCTGTTTTTGTTATCTCTGACACAATCCATACCATACCATACCATTTTTATTTGTTAAGCACTTAAAAACACAGCATTACAACTGACCGAAGCGCTGTACAGTTAAAACAAGCAAGACTAAAGGCAAAATATTAAAAACAAACATTAAGAGAGAATTAAAACAGAGACACTAAAAACAGGTCAGGGGACCCAATAAAACAGAGAAATAGCAAAAAGCAAGTGGAAATAAGACAGGTTAAGAATTAAAAGCCAATGTGAAGAAGTGCGTTTTTAGGTGTGATTTGAATGTGGCGACTGAAGCGGCTTGCCTAACCACTAAAGGTAAGGAGTTCCAGAGCCTAGGTGCACAGACGGAAAAAGCCCTTTCACCACGAACTTTAAAATGTGCCTTGAGAGCGGTTAGGAGCAGCTGATCTGCGGATCTAAGAACACGAGGGGGATTGTGACGATGGAGCAAGACACTCAAATAGGCAGGGGCTAGACCATTTAGTGCCTTATAGGTTAAGAGGAGTATCTTAAAATCAATTCTGAATCTAACCGGCAGCCAGTGTAGGGTTTTTAAAATCGGTGTAATGTGTTGGCTTCTGCTGCTTCCAGTTAATAGCCTTGCAGCTGCATTTTGAACCAATTGGAGTCTAGAAAGAGTGGCTTTACTAATACCATATAGGCAGGAATTAGAATAATTATTTGGCACAAGGATGATCTTAAAATAAACAGGGCCAGTAGATCCCCTCAATGAAGCATTAAAGATGCCAGGTAGTTGATACCTGAAGGTTATTAAAATGTGCCTTGATGCTTCATTTGGATGGACATGTCTGTGAATACTGATTCATTTATCAATCCTCTTTATACCATCCACAGACACAGAAAAAGTGGAATTCGGTAGTTCTGCAAAAACATCCAGAGGAAGAACTTTGTTGTCACAATCAAAGCAGGGGTAGAAAGCTGTAAATTAATCTGGGAGAAAAACTATGAATGTGATGGAATTACCTGAAGAAAACCCCATGTAGACATGAGGAGAAAATGCACACAGAAGGTAAGCTGGCATGGAGCTTGAACCTAGAAACCTGGATCTGTAAGATTTAAGAAATAATCCGTTATATCAAAGTGCTTGTGTTAAAGTGGTTGTTTTAGGGTTATAGAGAAATCGTTTTTGTTGGTGTCCTCATGTTAAATGTTTGTACTGATGTTTTATTTTTTATGAGATTTACAAAATAAAGTTTCATACAGCAGAAATTGTCATGAATATAAATTAAATGTGGTATTTTTGATCTTTTTTTTTAATTTGATATACTTTGCTAATCCCCAAGGGGAAAGAGGCTAACAAAAAAAAGTGTGACCATTGTGTGCAGCCTCTAATTCAGTCTCATCTATATCACTGGGAGAACCAGAGGCAGCCCCCTGCAGTCATTTTGTCTAGTTCTAAAAATAATTTTCTGTTTTTGGTATATAATTAGACTGTGAAATGGGACACCTGAGACTTTGAGGATATGTCCCCCTTCTCCTGAAACATTTTAAATCTTACTTTATTATACTCACTTGTTCCTGCCTGTATTGGTTTTTGATCCAAGCAGGTCTAAACTCCGATGGGAGTTTTAACTGACAATGTTAGTAGTCACACTCCAGGCCATTTTTTCCATTTCTTCCTGCTTTGTGGAGCTGCTGTTCTGTTCAGATAATGGATTCCTTCAAACAGATTTGAATCTTCATTCCTGGTGTACCTTACAATTGTGTAATACATGCCTAATGTTGATCGGTATTAAAGAAATTAATGGCTTTAATCCAACACATTTCAATTCATCCTTCACCCCGACATTTTTGTTTGATATCATGCACTCCATCTCTCCATCCATGTTAGAACAAATCATACACTTCCAGGCTGAATTTGCTTTCATCCATATCTGTTAGCCATTCAGTTCTTGTGGTATTCCAGTCATATCCTCAGTCCCAAGAGATACAACAGACTCTTAACTTTGTTAACTTGTTCTCTCAGTTTCTTTTCCCTAAAAGAAAAGAAAAAAGCAGGCTTGAGACTACAGACTGGCCTCATTCAATTCTGGTTTCCCTTGCCATTCAAGGGGTCTCCTGCTGACAACATGCATTGTGATATGGAGCCTCCAGAGCCTTGACTACGTATCTGGTGAGTGTCATTAATTTACCACACACAGAGAAACACTGGCAAGGCAGGATGGTGAGGTGGGTAGCATGATCCCAAAAACAAATGAACAAAACACAACCTGGCTGTTCCTCCAGTTCTTGCCACACAGATATTTTCCATCTCTGTCAGGTGAGTAGCTCACCACCTTGGCCACCAAAAAGGTAACTCAGATGCATTCTAGCCTACACCCTTCTCTGTAAGTGAGCCAGGCCTTAATTCAAACAAATCAAAGCTCATTTGGAAGTAAAAAGAAAATCTTTATTTAAATGAGATCCAATAAATTAGCTTAACTTACATGGCTATTGAAACCTGCAGCCTTGTCCTTTCATGTCCTGCCCCTCCTTGCGGGATCATGTTGTGCACTTTCAGTACTTGCAGGTTTTGACAGATTCACTGGTCAGCAAATGAAGCCAGGGGATAGAAACCAAAACAACCACTGGTGGTAGTATCACTGCTTTTCTGTATTTATATGCTTCCCCTTGGCCATATTATCCGTAGTTATGGATTGGGTTATCATTTTTATGCAGATGATACTCAGCTCTACTTCAATGTTAAAAGTGGAACTTCATCAGAGCTTTCTCAGCTCACAACCTGCCTTAGTGAAATTAAAACCTGGATGGAGCAGAACTCTTTAAAATTAAATTGCAATAAAACTGAACCCTTGCAAATTGGGACTAAAATGCAACTTAATAAAATGAGCTCCTTCCCAGTCCATCTTGGCAGTGATCTCATCAGACCTGCCTCTACTGTAAAAAATCTTGGTGTCATTTTTGATTCCTCCCTCTCTTATTCTGCCCACATAAATCACATTAAGAAACTTTTTTACTTTCACCTCCGTAACATATCCCGTGTTCGCTCCTTCCTCTCCTTCTCTAATGCTGAGAAACTTGTCCATGCTTTTATCATATCCCGCATCGATTATTGTAATTCCCTACTGGCAGGTGCCCCTTCTAATCTTATATCACAGCTCCAGCTTATTCAAAACTCAGCTGCAAGAGTCCTTACTCGAACCAGCAGCAGCGAGCACATCACACCCATCCTGCTCCGTCTCCACTGGCTCCCTGTGTCCTACAGAATCGAATATAAAATCCTACTAATAACCTACAAAGCTTTAAATAACCTCGCACCAAACTACATCAGTGACCTTCTCCATCACTATGTGCCTGTCCGCCCACTAAGGTCCTCTGATTCTGGTAATCTTGTTGTGCCCCTCACTAATCTACACTCCATGGGTGACAGGGCCTTCAGCTGTATAGCGCCCAGACTCTGGAATGACCTACCAAAATTAATCAGGTCAGCTGACTCCATGAATTCTTTTAAAAAACAACTCAAAACTCATCTGTTCAGGAAGGCTTTTAGCTCTACTTGACTTTATTACCCTTCTCTCAGTTTACTTCTCTGTCAAGTTGCTAATGTAACCTGTATGTGTGTGTGCGAGACCATCAATTATGTTGTCTGTTTTTTTTTCAGAATTTACTGTCTTAATCTTCTTTATTTATTTATCTGGTTTGTACAATGCTATATACTGTATATTCTGCCGTTCTTTATTTATTCTGTAAGTGCCTTGAGCATGGGAAAGGCGCTATATAAATAAAATGTATTACAGTAATCTAATAAGTAAAGAAGAATCCACAATGATGCTTGGAGAGTCTACTGGAAAGTAAATGTGGACAATTGCATGCGGCCTCTCATACAATCTCATCTATCTCTCTGGGAGAACAGGAAACACTTCTCCTTTTTTCCTTAGAGGCTGCCATTGAAGGAAAATGTCTGAGAGCATTAGATGCTATGGGAAACATACATGGGGGTCAGCCAGGGTTGTTTCTTGTCAAGGCAAGTACCTAGGGCCCCCTCTAGTGGTCAGGGCACATTACTGCAGCCCCATGTAAAGATTCCTATCTTTATTTTGTTTAGAAAAATGTGTCCGGAGTGGGGTGGAACACAAAGAAATGTTTGTGTTGTGAGCCTCAACAGCACCTGCACAGCACAATCTGTTGCACAGAAACAGCCCTGGGCGACACAACATTTTTTTTAAACAATACAGACCTACGATCACTCGGACTCTAAATGAACGTCCAATTATATTGTTTTATACTGTTTTTGCATATTAGCAATATTTGGTCTTAACATATGACGACCTACAAAGTCCTACAATAGCATAAACATCAACAATGATGATGATGCCAATAATAATAATCCTCAAACTGTAGCAGAGAAGAGACAGACATGGTGAAATAAAATGAAATGATTTAAACAGCAAGAAGAGTATAGCTCTTGAATCAATTACTAAAAGCTGATTTAACCCAAACTATGATCATCTCCCAAATGTCAGTCAGGTCAGATTAGGAGGCATGAACTGGTACAGTACATTGCCGCACCCACCACACAACGAAACAGCTCAGGATCGTGGTTGGCAACCCCACAGGCAGATGCGGTCCAGTCCCACCTTCCGGAAATGACCGTCTATCTGCCGCAGCCAGATGTTACTTGGGTGTCCCCTTGGCCTGGTCCAGCCACTCGGGTCTTCAACAATGAGGATCCTGCGTGCCAGATCACCCTCGAGTAATTGCGACAATCACGAATGTGCCTCATTCAGGACTCCATCGACACATCTTCTTCTCAGGTTACTGAATAGCATCCACGCCTCTCAAATGGACATACGTTAAAATTTGTGTTAAAAATTAGTAAATAACATCCTCTGTTGCTCACCACCATTTGTGAGATTCACTCTGGGCACGCTAAAGCAGCTGTCTGTTTTTTTGGATAGGTAGATTGAATAATTTGCATACACGAGCATACGGTAAATCAGAATCGTGGGTTAAGATTCCTATTTAAAGATAATCATTATATTCTCAGTTTCACTGAAGGTTGTCATTATGCTAAGTTTTCAATTTATTTTATTAATTTAAATGACATATACAGTGGAACCTCGGTTCACGAATGTCTCTAAACACGTACAAATCGGGTTACGACCAAAAAGTTCATCAAACTTTTGCCTCGGTTCACGACCACACACTCGGTATACGAACAAGCCAGTTTCCCTTTCGGTTTGTGCGCGCCGATGATTTCCGCACGTGTTCAGACTCTCCCTGTGCATTCCCTGTGCAGCGAGCAAGAGAGAGAGCGCGAGAGAGCAAGTGAGCGAGAGAGAGAGAGAGACACACACGTGACAGATAGACACACACACGCGCGCAAGAGAGAGACACACGCACGAGAGAGAGAGCGAGCGAGAGAGAGGGCTGGTCGGGCTTGTTTTCAAAGAGACTGATTTGAGCATTGTTTTAACCTCGTTGGATTTAATGAAGACTTTTTTCTATTGGATTTTAAGCTCCACTTCACTTCTGTTTACAGCGATTGGTTCGTAGCGTGCATTGTTGCTATGTTACTTTTCTTTGTTGTTTATTAAATTATGGATTTTTCAAATGTTCATTTTTTTTCCCTGTGCTTAAAACTCATTAAAAATAGTGCTTTTAGCGAGCGGTTCGTAACGCTATAGCGCAAACTCTTGCAATGTTAGTTTTCTCTGTTGTTCCAGGTTTTCTCAGTGTTATTCAATGTTTTTACATTTAGTTTACTATTACGCTGTGCATTCTATGGTATAATTAACTATATTTGTGCTTAAAATTCTTTAAAAAAAACTATATTTACATATAGTGCGTACGGTCTGGAACGGATTAATTGTATTTACATACAATCCTATGGGGGAAATTACTTCGGGTCACGACCAAATCGGGTTATGACCAGAGTTTTGGAACGAATTACAGTTGTGACCCGAGATTCCACTGTATATGTTACAGTAATGTCTTGTTTAAACAAAAAACTATGTAGAATGCCATCATCATCAAAAAGCACACGGTTAACTGGTGGATTAAATAGCTAACTATAGAAACAAAACTGTAGTTTTGGCAGTAACTTAAATGTTTCATTCTTAATTTTCTTTAGAGGATGGCACCCCTCAAGAGTGTATTTTTCTGAGACAGTCTTGTAAACGGACACTGCTATAACTTGACATTCTGATTTTGTGAATTTCAGGTCCTAAATATTTCGATGTCACCAGTCCTGTCTCTGGGTCTCAATGTATAGGTCTAACACTGATGATTCTTCTGAAAGCAAAGGGGGTGGCAGAGTGCCATTTACAACTTTGTCCAAGGCAGCAAAAATCCTTGAACCAGCTCTGGGACCAGCCTTATTCCTTCAGGCCTCCAGACAAGCAGGTCAGGCACCCTGCAAAATCATCTTGGGTGCCAAAATAGAGAGCTCTGTGGAATCAGGGGCTGGATCTTTGAACTGGTAGCTCAGCGACTTTATGGTATATTACATGATGCCAAATGTGCTTCCAGGGTTGACCCAAAATTACACTCAAAAGATGGAGTATAAATGGATTAACCCTACTATAGAACATTGAATATGATATTGGGAAAAAGCTGAGGCAAAGTCTCCTTGACAGAGAAGAAGTACAACCCAACACATGAGATAAAAAATGGAAATGTTTGTTTGTGTTTTGGGGTAGGGAAGTGGATTAAACACCCAGTCCATACTGGTCAGTTAGGGATATACCTGTTTAATAAATACAGTAAGCTCAGAGCAGCGGGTATATCTAATTGTGTGCTTTGTTGATTAAGGAATGCCCTACTTTCTGTAATCATACATCCCTTGGGTGTGAGTGTTAAATAAAACCATTAGCTCTCCATATCAGATCTTGTCTTTGCTTTTTTATTGTTGGTTTAAAAGTCTTCTAAGAGACATGCTAATATGTGTACATTTTAACTTTACATGCAAATAGTCAGCAACCTTCTGGATCAATACTGGATTTTTTGACTAATAACCTGTTTTGATCATCTCTGGAACTTTCTTTCTCCTTCCTGCTCAGGTTCTTCCATAATGATGATATCTCTGGCACGGTCACCCTTTGGCCATTACCCTGTGAGACACCTTTAGGCTGTGTAGCCCTGGCCACTATACAAGCATAGCATTGAATCTTCATATTCAGGGCTTAAACACATTGTACAAAGTGCAAGTATATTAAAAGTACAGTCTATATTCTTGCCAGGGCCCTGCCACGTGGGCACACTAGCAGCTTTTCTGCGGCTTCCTGCGCTGTTTCAGTTATCATTGTTTCTCATGTGTGTCATATAGTCTGGCACAACGCCAAACCAACAACAGTAAAAACACCTGCTAGGCTTCCTCTCCTCGACCTTTACTTTATACCGCATGCTCTTGTTTTTTTTGCCTCTACAAGCCATTAATGCCCTGTTGTCACATGGTGCACTTCTGATTAAGAATCCAGAACAACAATGCTCAGGCTGCCTGGTGAAATACACTTCTTCCTTATCCTAATATAGAAATGTGTATGTAGGTCAGACATTCAGCCCCAGGTATGGAAGGGTAGCACCAAGTGCAAGTCGAAATCACCTTCTTGTTTTTTCAAATCATGATTTAACAAAGGTGTCTGGATAAGTAGGCAGCATTCTGGGACTACAAGATACACCCGACATCTTGGGTTGGCTTCCTTTTCTCTCTACCACGATGCCTGTTCTCACTACAGTTTTTCTTTTATGCTTCACCATGATCTCTCATGATATGGATTCAACTTTTTTTACAAGTACCATACTTTTACACCGGCTGTTACAGGCTCAAATAAAATATATGCTTTTATTATATAATAATAATAATAATAATAATAATAATAATAATAATAGCAGCTCACTACTCAAAACGGTAAATGTAAAGAGGACCAGGAATCTAACCCACAACCTTTTGATTATAAGGCAGCAGTCCTTACTCTGCACCAGCCAACCAGACTTGCCTACTTTGTATCGATTGATAGTTGAGCTTCATTTTTTATACATTGCCAGTAATGTGCACATTGAACAATTTATTTTTCTTCGGTTATACAGTAATCCCTCCTCCATCGCGGGGGTTGCGTTCCAGAGCCACCCGCGAAATAAGAAAATCCACGAAGTAGAAACCATATGTTTATATGGTTATTTTTATATTGTCATGCTTGGGTCACAGATTTGCGCAGAAACACAGGAGGTTGTAGAGAGACAGGAACGTTATTCAAACACTGCAAACAAACATTTGTCTCTTTTTCAAAAGTTTAAACTGTGCTCCATGACAAGACAGAGATGACAGTTCTGTCTCACAATTAAAAGAATGCAAACATATCTTCCTTTTCAAAGGAGTGTGCGTCAGGAGCACAAACTGTCATAAAGACAGAGAAAGCAAACAAATCAATAGGGCTGTTTGGCTCTTTAGTATGCGAAGCACCGCGGCACAAAGCTGCTGAAGGCGGCAGCTCACACCCCCTCCGTCAGGAGCAGGGAGAGAGAGAGAGAGAGAGAGAGAGAGAGAGAGACAGAGAAAAACAAACATGCAAAAATCAATACGTGCCCTTCGAGCTTTTAAGTATGCGAAGCACCGTGCAGCATGTCGCTTCACTAAGCAGCTGCACAGAAGATAGCAATGTGAAGATAATCTTTGAGCATTTTTACACAAGCGTCCGTATCGTCTAAGTGTGCGAACAGCCCCCCTGCTCACACCCCCTATGTCAGGATCAGAGAAAGCGCAAGAGAGAGAAAGAGAAAAGTAAGTTGGGTAGCTTCTCAGCCATCTGCCAATAGCGTCCCTTGTATGAAATCAACTGGGCAAATCAACTGAGGAAGCATGTACCAGAAATTAAAAGACCCATTGTCCGCAGAAATCCGCGAACCAGCAAAAAATCCGCAATATATATTTAAATATGCTTACATATAAAATCCGCAATAGAGTGAAGCCGCGAAAGGCGAAGCGCGATATAGCGAGGGATCACTGTATTCTTGAATAAAAGCACACTTGTTTTGTTATACCTTTAGTGAAAGTGTTTATTTGATATTTGGACTCATCACACATTATAGACTTCACGTCAACATTTTGTCAATCTACTTTATATATATAAAATCCTAAGACTAAAAGTGCAACAATTTTGTGCAACAATTTTATGTGACGTTTTTATATCACGTTTTTTGTCACTCTTTAAATTGGGCTTATTTTAAAACCTAAATATATATATTTGGTATAATTTTTTTCAGAATTTATCGAATTTTAATGTGATGTTGTTAGATTTTCAGATTCTCATTCCGTTTTTAAATTATAAACTAAAAAATATCAAGAACTCACGTCCTGTGAGACGAGACTTTGTGCCAAGAGATTTAACCACGGCTGGGGCCGGAAATAAAAGACAAAGAGTAGGACAGCTGCTGTACAGGCTTTTAAATGTTCAAAACATTGTGCGAGATGCAGATCATGCAGCACAGCAGCAGCAGCAATCCAGCAGCTGATCGAGTAAAGAGGAGGTAAAAAAAAACTGTATTTGCTTCCCATTGTATCACCGTTTAAGAGGGGGTTTCGGTGGAGTGACCGTGGTTCCTTGGGGTGCGTTCAGCCCCTCTCTTCACAATGCGAGCGGCAGAGATGTGAAGTGGCTGGTGCGTAGCGCAGGCCGAGGGAGTTGCCGAGCGAAGCGAGCAGGGGGCGTACCACCTAGTTGTTACTGTAACATGAAAAAAGTTTCTGTTTTAGTTATGTGTTCAACATTTCTTGCCTTGCATTTACTGTCATCCTACATTTACCCAGATCATTGTAGACACGGAACACACATGAAATGTATGCATGTATTCCAAATAATGATTTATTATTTACCCTATACAATTCCAGACACCTAACTCCCAGATAGTTTGTGTCTGACTTGACTTCATCTGCCTCGGTGGGGGATGGGATAACAGGCTGTTTGCTGTTAGTGCTGATTGACACATTTGCAAAACAAAGACGCTGATGGAGAGGTGCGAAGGAATTTAAAGTGGCCTGGCATTGCAAATATTTTCATAGGCTTCAGGGATTCTAGTGTTAAAGGCACTAATGCAGATTATTGGCTGCCTAATAAGTCTTTTGTCAGACAGGAAAACTTGTTACTGACTTGCAAACATCAATTACTGTTGCTTTGACTGTAAAAACCACCAAAAAAAGTGTCTGTAGTTTGGTGACTTCACATCTGTGGTTATGCTCACCATACTGATCAGCAGCCCTAGGGAGGTCTCCAATCTAAGTTCCAGACTTATTATCCCAAGCCTGTAATGTCTGACACTATATGTTGTTGATTGCCACAGTATGCCTCACTCTGTTTTCTTGTTTTTGCCTTCTTGTGATTCTCTAATTCACTTGGAGAAACACTAGCTTAGTGTATGTGTGACTTTTTAGATCTTCTTCTGACCAGAAAATTGACTCCAGGATTTGGCCAGAAGCACCTCAAAGTTGAAGTTTTAAAGTATTCCAAAGTCAGACAGCTCACTGAATCTGGGGTTGGAAGAATGGTTTGAGATGAAGGCTAGTGGGAAGAAGATACCTGCCTTGTGTCTGAGAGAGAGCAAAGCAGAAAGTGAGAGGGAGAGAGCTTTTGACATTATTCCAGGCAAAGAGAGGTATCACAAGGACACACGCTACAATATCCATTCATATCTAAAGCACCTGCTGAATGCCACAGAATAACTAATGCTGACCACATTTTAGAGGTAGGTTTGCATATTTACATTATGTGTGACAGAGGAAGCTTAACATAGAAAAAAGTACAAAAGCCTTATATGCTTACTTTCAAAAATACTAAACCCTCCTCATCAATTGTACAAACTTACACAATACCTCAAGTGAGCCAAACCAAAAGATAACATGAATTTGTGCCCGCTTTGTGGTCCATAATTTAACCCTCCACAAAAATCCAAGCCCATTTTTATCAGAGACATTAGCTATAATGGGAGAAGCTTGCCCAAGTTCTTTCCTCTATTTTCCATACATTTCATACTGTATATCCATGGCATTGATATTTTATCCTGTTCCCTGTAGAGAAAGAGGACATAGTGAAAGATCTGTGTCATCTACGTATAAAGAACCGGCTAAGACAACAACAAATTATTATTCACCTCAGAATGTTGGATTTGTCCCACCAACTCTCACCTCTCCCTGCCCGTCCTCAGGGAACAAGTACAAGGGCCTCTTGTGCTATATGCTTGTAGGGCAATCTTACAATTCACTAACCTGCAGCCCTTGTTACAAATACAAGCTAAAAACCTCAATTTGCTTCTTACTTATTAGCATAAGACATCAGAGCACATACAGGGCTATCCTCTGTGCGAGATTTATGTCGTCTACAGCATCATCCATAACACCCTGTATAATGCTTTATAGAATAACATCATATAAGTCCTAAAATACTATAAAGTAATGTACAGTACAGTCACGAATAAAATGCACAAGTAGTGATGTTCATTTCACAAACAACCTTTATTTTATTTACAGTATTGCCATAATGAGGTACACTTCAGGTACAGTAGAACTATTTCCATATACATATTATAGATGAAGCACTGGCATTTAAGCGGCTCATTTAGGGTAAACATGGCAAGTTGGTTGAGGTGGCTGAACTGGCCCTCTAGTGGTATAAAAACCAAATCCTTTTCTGTAATAAGCCACTCTGCCAAGAAGTTATGAACAGTTACCAGTGCTCTTTCCTAAAAAAAGGTCATTGAAACTTTAGATACCAGTCATGGCCATGGAACTTCTAAAATGCAAATGCTATTAATGTTTTCATTAGAGTGCTGTAGCATTCTAATACTGATCCACAATTATTTCTTCTTTTTTGAAGATGTGAGATCCTGGAAACATATCATTCCCCCTCTAATACAAAGTCTCATTTCTGTCCTTATAAATAGTCGACCTTTATGTGATAGGGCTGGAGCACTGGCCGTGGATTCTATGAGTGTTAGCTTCTTCAATGTCTGAAAGACACATCAAATAACTCCTTTGTTTTTCATAATCACTGTGAGACAGAATCATGATAAAAGGTACTCTATAAAATAATGTTTAGTTTAAACTAAACTAAGACACTGTCCAATGAGCATGCAGTAATAGTTCACTTTCTCTTCAAAGCAATGTCAAAGGTGTGAAAGAGGCTTTAACATTTTGTCCTGTTAAGATTAATAGAAAGTGTGCTGAGGTGACACAGCACAGCAACAGGGAGACAATACTGAGAACAACACGTGTTACTAATATACCCTAGAGCGACCTATTACTGTCCCAGAAAAACCTCAAAAATGTCAAAAATCTGCCAATAACAAAAAAAACAACAGAAAAGCTAAGTATTGATATCTAGGAATAGACTGGGGTCAAGAACTGTCCATGGACCTTTGTCAACACTAGCACATTGCAGTTGGCTAGACAACAATGATCCTTGTACTCCCCTTCACCTAACATTCCCCATTAGTTTGTAAGTAAAGTAGTACAATATATTCACTGCCATACAAGAACAGGCTGTGCAGTTGCTGCCCTCTGGTTTGGAAATGTTAATGTCAGCAATAAAAACAGAATAAATCAAATTGTAAAATGGAGCAAAAGAATAATAGGGTGTCAACAGTCAAATCTTTCAGACTTGTTTAAGAAGCAGGTATTATGAAAAGCTGAGTGTATTTTACCAGACACAACTCATCCAATATGTTCTTAATTTCAGTTTTTCAGTTACCATTAGGTCACAGGTTCAAGGTTCCAAGGATAAAAACCAATCAGTTCGAATAGTCATTCCAACTACTATTAATACTCTAAATAAGGTTGATTTTAATAAACATACACAGGGTTAAATAATAGGAAGACAAGGTAGCATTGGTATTAATCATCAATCAAGTCTAAATGTTGGTTTGATTTTCTTTGTCTAATACTCTTGATCTAACAGATAGATAGATAGATAGATAGATAGATAGATAGATAGATAGATAGATAGATAGATAGATAGATAGATAGATAGATAGATAGATAGATAGATAGATAGATAGATAGATAGATAGATAGATAGATAGATAGATAGATAGATAGATAGATAGATAGATAGATAGATAGATAGATAGATAGATAGATAGATAGTTGGCAACTCCCCAGGCAGACACGCAGTCACGTCCCACCCTCTGGAAATGACCATTTATCTCCCACAGTCAGGTGTTATGTGGGCGTCCCCTTGGCCTGGTCCAGCCGTTCAGGTCCTCAACAATAAGGATTCTTCAAACTGGATCACCCACAGGGAATCATGCCACATGGCTGTAGTGCTGTAACTGACTCTCTCTCACAAAGCAGGTAATGTGCCTAATTTGGAACTCTGTGAGCAAGCACTCATTTGACACAAAGTTAAACCCATGGAACTCAAGGATTCTCCGAAGAGACACAGTACCAAAGGAGTCCAGTCTGTGTCTCAGGTCACTGGATAGCGTCCATGTCTGGCAACCATATAGCAAAACAGGAAGCACCAGGACTCTAAAGACCTTTTGCAAAGATATTGGAAGCGTGACACATTCCTTTCCAGTGACCTTATGATCCCCTATACGCTACCAATCCGTCTACAGACTTCATAGAAGAGTTACCAGAGACATGAATGTCACTGCCGAAGTAAGTAAACCTCTCAATGAGGTCAACATTCTCTCTGCAGACAGACACACTGCTGATGGTTGAGCTCAAGAGGTCATTAAAGGCACGGATCTTAGTTTTTATCCAGGACACTCATAACCTCAGACACTCTGACACTTAACCAATCACTGCCTTGAAGATCACAGCATCATCTGCAAAGTCAAGATCAGTGAATCTTTCTTCACCCACAGATGTCCCACACCATGCAAGCATTGAACAAAGTAAGGAGTAAGAACACACCCCTGATTAAACCCAGAATCAATTTGGAAAAACGTAGAGGTTCAGCTTCCACTCTGCACAGCACTCCCAGCACCAGTGTATAGGCCAGCCATAACATCCAGCAACTTCAGGGGGTTCGATCAACTGTGTCGAACATTTTACGAAAATCAACAAATGCTTTAAAGAAACTCTGCACGTTTGTATTCTATGAGAACCCTCAGTGCCAGGATGCGGTTGATGGTAGGTTTCTTTGACGCAAAACCACGCTTCTCTGGTTGCTGGTAGATGAGCAAGTGATCACGGATCCTATTGAGGATGACCCTAGAAAGGACCTTACTCTGCACCGAGAACAGTGTTATCCCCCTGTAGTTGCCACAATCCAGTGTCACACACATGCGACTAGGAGGACGTTGTATGGACCAAGCAAAGGTAATTCCATGCCAGGCCAGGGGGTGGCAGGGTGCACTAAATCTTCTCCTGTTATCTCTACAGACCAGCCGCTAGAAAACCTGTCTGATTCAGAGCAGATGATGTCACTTCCGGTTCCAGTGCCCAGAAGAATATCACTTCCGGCACCCAATCTGATATCCGAAGAACATCACTTCTGGTTCCCTTACATCACTACCTGTCCAATCCCTTAAAGCCGCTATCTTTACAAACTCTCGACAGTTCTGTTTTGGACTCCGTACTGAGAACATCTCTGTGCTATTTAAAGAACCTTTTGCAGCCAGGAATAATATATGGGTGGCTGCCCCAAACCTTTTTAAGTGTGTCGAGTCTATTCCTTTTACACCAGGCGATCACTCTTCCCTTTTCAGATAGAGATGATAAGTCCTGTTTTCCAGTCAGTTGGGATGATGCTCATCTCCCAAATGGAAGCAAAGATTGCTTGCAATGCCACTAGATTGGGTGGTTCACAGCCAATTGGAGGATCAGCCTTAAGAACTGTGGAGCCAGAGGTGTACAACATCATAGTCAGAGGATCAGCTTTAAACAGCTGCTCAAAGTAGCCAGCCCAGCGGGTCACAACTGCAGAATCATCCATAAGGACCATTCCTTTACCTGCCCTCTCAGAGGAACAGATTTGGATTTGCATAATGCTTCAACTCCTCTGAAAGCAGGACGTGGGTCACTAGACCATAGACGGTGTGTCCTCTAACAAACACTACCTTATCTGCCCTCAGAGCCCACATAGCCTCGCTTTTCAGTTCCCAGTACAGACCAGAGTTGCCATCAAGCTGTACAATGCGATTCCTCAAGATAATATCCAGCATACCTTGTGAGATGAAATACCTCCTTCTGAAAACACTGGCTGCACCAACAAAACCCTCGGCAGCTTTCAGGGTCTTTTCATGGAAGGTCTCCTACATCACATTTGGATCAGCAGTTACACATACGTCTGCAAATTCCTCAAACAAACTGCATGCAAACTCATCAGAAACAGCCTAAGTCCAGCCTCATTCTCCTTGTAGATGGTAGCCTACTGGACCTAAGCTGGATCTTCAGATAAGCAACAACAAGTCTGTGTTCAGAGCTCACAAACTGGTCACTTCTATAGATCTTGCTGTTCTATAGGAGCCTCTAGCATCTGCTCACAATGATGTGATCAATCTCCTTCACCGTACCACCAGTATTGGAGTAACAAGTCCAACAATGCAGCTCAGGGCGCTGGAACTAGAATTCAGCAATCTGCAACCCCTGACCTTTTGCAAAGTTAAGGAACATGGGGCCACTTTCACCATGATCGCCAGACACATTGGGACAGACACAATCCTCATAGCTAGCCCTGTCAGTGCTGGTGATCGCATTGAAGGTACGAATGACCGGAGAAGTGTCACCTCACGGGCACCCATCAACCACTGAGTGAAGCTGCGAATAGAATGTCTGCCTCACCGAGACATTACTCACTGTGATTTGTGCATACACTGAGACAACAGACCAGGCACCCAGAGAATGCCTTAAAATGAGTCTCACAAAATGCTCATTGAAAGGGATGACATCAGATGCCATTGGAAGGAGCAGATCCACCACAGCAAAAAGCTACTCCCTGAGTATGACAGCCATCAAAGATAAGTAAGTAAATAGGTAAACAGGTAAGTAAATAAATAAATAAATATACACATACACTTTGGTCTGACCACACACCAGAATGACTGTAAAGTAAGATAATTAAAATGAAAGAAAACTTCTGACTTGGCTGTCCCAGTCCCACGAGGCATTATGCAGACGTATTGCTGTTAAAGGAGCCCCAGTAGCATTTCTTGACAAACTTCTACTGAATAATTTGATCAGTGTTAGTGTGTTAGAGAGAGGATGTGCAGCATTGTTCATAATGGCATTCAGTTTTGTTTTAATTCTCTTCATTGCTACTACCTCCAGGTGGTCCACATTGCATCTTATAACTGAACTTGCCCTTTTAATTAATTTTAATATTTCACCTTATGTATTATGCTGGGGCGGCATGGTGGCACAGTGGTAGCGCTGCTGCCTTGCAGTTAGGAGACCTGGGTTCGCTTCCCGGGTCCTCCCTGCGTGGAGTTTGCATGTTCTCCCCGTGTCTGCGTGGGTTTCCTCCCACAGTCCAAAAACATGCAGGTTAGGAGCATTGGCGATCCTAAATTGTCCCTGGTGTGTGGGCTGGTGCCCTGCCCGGGGTTTGTTTCCTGCCTTGCGCCCTATGTTGGCTGGGTTTGGCTCCAGCAGACACCCGTGGCCCTGTAGCTAGGATATAGCGGGTTGGTTGGGTTGGTTGTATTATGCTCACTGCTATATTTTATTAATTTGTACTAAGTTTATGTTTTGATGTCTGTGTTCTCCATTGATGTGTTTTTAATTTTATGTCATGGTCTGTTTGTAAAACCAGCTCACAAACCAAATTTCCCTCTTGGGACATTAAAACTGAATTAAACAGGGAGGAAAAAATGGCTGCTGTGATGTCACACACTTGCATGCACACACCTCGCAGTAATCCCCCAAAGTGCACATGAGTCTGGCACACATTAGGTCAAAGCAAGCATCCCAGCAAAATGAATGATTAGAAGAGAAATCTGATGATGTGATGATAGCATAGCCATTCTACAAATAATGAGAGTGAGTCAGACAATCAGCAAAAAAAGATCAATAAATTTAAAACAAACTCTAAAAGGTATACAAAGCTAGAACAAAACCGTAATTTATTCTTGTATATTGCAAAGAGCCTCTATACAAAATAATACAGTAAATTACTAACACTGTCTGTAGATAAATACTGACATTAGAAATACAAGAAACAAACAATCATCAAAATATCACTCAATGATTAAAATATACATATAATGAGAATATAAAGCATATATATTGAAAAAATAATTGAGATATGGCCAGTTGGCAATGGATGACCTGCTGCATACCTATAGCTGAATGGATCTCAGATTGATTTTCATTGTATTTCATTGTTACAAAAAAGGAAAAACATGAAATGACGCAGATTAAAAGAAAAGCTAAAACACAATGAACTAATGTCCCATTGAGAGTCAGAGCCTGCTATAACACTGAACATTTTCTTTAATCGGGTTCAGTTAATGGATGGATCAAATAAAAACAAATGATTCCTCTTTAGGGGGCTTTAAAAGATATTAATTTAAAAACACACAGGCTGGGGGCTGTTCTTTTCTCAGGCTGTGCCCATAAAACTAAAATAACTCCTTAAAATGTCTCAGCCTTGTTTTTATCCGTCTTGCTAGTTAAACTGCGATGGATTGTAGCTTGTTCCATAATGGCTTGTACTTCTGTCTCAATCACCTATTTAACTCATTTGAGCCAAACACATTATATGAGCTTTTTTCTTACAAAGGAAGCTTTCATCAGCAGAAATATTCTAAATTAACAGGAGTGTTTAGCAGTGTGGAGTTTTGCTGCAATAATGTAACACATTTCTTTACCTTCACAGACAAGGCTGCCAAAAACACAAAAATGCTGACTACATATCAGCTCCTCTGATCCCACTGATGCACACTTCTAGAGATGTGTGTCTGGAATTTTCATGCCTAGTACTCTAGAGTAATGGTTGATCAGGGCTTATTATTTCTTAGACTAAACAGTCACTTTTCACAAAATAAGAATTCATGGGACTAGACAGACCGGCTCAGGGATTCTCACATCAGCCAGGAAGCAAACTCATCATTGTTGCTTCCTTATTGAACTCTTATGCTCTCCTGATTTTCTCTGGTCACGTCAGAAGATCTTAAAGTCCATTGGCCAGGATGTGTTTGAATCAGAGAAATCAGTAGAAAGTCAAGTTATGCTTTGAGGCAAAATGCTGAGTCCCCTGTACAAGTGCTGGTGAAACTGCTGACTAATGACCAGTGTATCTGGCTGCTGAAGCACTGCCTGAAATAGTTTTTTATCCTTGCATCCAGTTGTGGAGACGGTGATGTGCAGTACGGCGGGAGCTGAGTGAGAGATAGAGAGCTCAGCTGGTGTAACCAGGATATGCTGCACTTTTCATTGCTTACAGCCTGTCCCTGTGTAACACTTAATGGAGTTGTTGACTAGCTAATTCTATGTGGAAGCTTCTTCAGAGGGTCCTTGTAATCCAGATCTCGCATGTTGATGGCTGACCACTGGTGGTTACCACAGTGCAATATCATACGACATGGGATTTGTTTGAGATGTGATTCCACGACAATACACAAGTGTATTTAAATCCCGACTTTTCAATTTGTAAAGCCGCCTCTTCTTTATGGAACCTTTGGCATCGTAGTGGAAAAACACTAGGAAAGGATTTAAGAACTCCAAATATCTCTGTGAGACCACTGGGCCCAAGACTGGCTTAAGAATCAACTTAAGGCTGCTTTTTCTGCCCACAAACTTAGGTGAAGACCTTTAAAGGTTGACTCAGGCGAAAGGCTGGACAGTTTGTGGCCAACCTTCAAACACATAAGATTCGCTGAGGAGATACTCATGGTATTCAACCCCAATTCCGATCTTCAGAAAGAAACTTCAAAGCATATATTAAATAAATATTGACAGCACCTCAGGCTTGCACCCACATCCCTGGTGTCCTGTTTTCTGATTTACTGAGGACTCCCCTAGCCATCATAACCAGTAACAAGCTTAACGTGTACTCTTGTACATTTAAAGGCACTCAAACATTAGCAAGTATTCCCCTCATCTGGCACACAAAAAAAGCAGTTTGTTATAAGTCGTGTGCTATAAGTCATGTGCCCCTCTGATTTGGGATTTAGGAATTTCAGCACTTTTTATCACTGCTAGTGTGCATAATTGTCTACTAGAATTCAGATAAAGTGCTTATCCCAGGGAGCACAACACATACAATGTCTTCAAACGTTCATTAAATGTGCTGGCAAAAAGTACATTTAGACCTCTTACAGTAATCAGTAAGCCTTTTAGCAGCTTTAGATGAAGTGCATTAGTTGCCACACTCCAAAACTAAAATAAATGTGAAGATAAATAAATAGGCTGTCACAGCCTACCCTAATTCATCCTCCTGGGCTGATACAGCATATCCTAGCTTGGCAAGCTAGGATATTATGATTTATCCCAGTTCATCCATCTGGCCTGGCCTATCACAGTTTATGTTGGCCTGCCATACTGGTCCATCACATCTTATTCCAGTCTGTCGACTTGGGCTATCACAGTGTTTCCCAGCCTGTCCACCTGGGCTGTTACAGTTTATGCTGACCTTTCTTAAAATCAATTCACTTCAGTCCAGAACCAGCAGAGCAAAAGAGCTGAAAGTGAGGTTGGTAGGGGGGCAGCTGAGCTCTGGTGTCTGACAGCTTGACAGGTGCTGGAAGTTAACTGGGGGGATGGCAGCAATTTATTAAAAAAAAAAAAAGTTAAAAAGCAAAAGTAAAAGGCAGAAGGCCATGGGAGTGTGAAGCCTATTTTAATTCTGCTGATACGGTGTAGCATCAAAATCCCTCAGCGTAAGCAGCTTCCCTTGACATCCTGGTATCCTGCACATTTAAGGCTCAGTGGTTCTCTGCAGAAAGATGCTGATTTTGCCAAACCTTTGTTTCTTTTTCATTTCTGCTGTGCTGGTATATTTCTTATTCTGCAAATTTGAGCTCATCGAGTTATTGTTCAAAATGTAGACAATGTTTAATAAAAGAATGCTCTTTGCATATTAGAGGGAAAATGCAGTGTCTTGCCCAGTGGTGCAGGCTGAACTCTTCTTTAAACAGCAATAAAAATTGGCCTCTTGGCCGAGGCACTCTGTGTGAACTTTGCTCACTTCCCCAGGATCTGCAGGGGCACCTGCCTCCAGGTGCTTTTCACTCGCATCCCAAAGGCTCGGAATCGATCCTGTGTACCACGCCATCCTGGATACAGTCCCGCGCTTGCCTGCTGCTGAAATATGCTCTTCCTCCCCAGAACCTTTTATTAGAACAGAGAGGTTCAGGAAATTGCTAATTGCATGAGCAAATTGTGAACAGGGAAATAATGGATGGATAGATACAAATTCTCTAACTACCCAATAACTAACCAAAAACTTAAGAAATAATTAATGTCTTTGAGTAATTTACATTACCTGATATCATACATTCACATTTTATAAATTAGCAAGATGGAATTCTTATAGTCTGCAATAAACTGTACCACTCACTGGTGGTACTCATTTGCTTCATCTGTCCTTTGTGGGGTCTGCCTTACCTTTTCTAAGAGTTGCTTCTCAGTACTTAGTAGCAGACCGCCATTTCTTTATGTGTATTTTTGAGTGGAGCTAAGATTCCTTCTCATATGTTAATGAGTCTTATCCTGTGTATGTTCAGTGGCACCGACCATCATCCAGCTGTGTAATTCATTTGACTGAAAGTTGATGGACGTATGTTGTATCTGGAATTAAAACTCATCCACATTTGCAAAAAAATTATTTGAAGTTGTCTCCGTAGTTTTCCAAGAGAAAGAACTAATGCTGAACTTTGACAAGATACACAATTTGAAAGGACCTACTTTAAAACAGACAGGAACAAGTAAGAGAAAAGCAGCTGAGAAAAGTAATGATGCAAAGCAACAAATAAAATGGGCAACAGATAGAAAAGGCACTGTATGACAGACAGACAGACAGACAGACAGACAGACAGACAGACAGACAGACAGACAGACAGACAGACAGATAGATAGATAGATAGATAGATAGATAGATAGATAGATAGATTAAAAGAAGCACACTGATACAACATTAAAGGGTTGGGGAGCCGTCCCCGTATAGTGTGGGAAGATGCAGTTTAAGCTATGCGTGTTACAGACAACTGTAAACATCGGTACAAAGACCTCTTTCAGGCGGAAAAGATGGTGTATTTATGGAGGAGGGGATGGCGAAAAGGATCTTGGGAACAGCACGGAATCCTGGGAGGTTCGTGATGTCATCAGGAAGGGACGACACTTGACTGAGGTATACGGAAGTGGCTCGGCTGTCTCAATGTAAGACTGGAGGTGAATTCATGGCACCAGGCTCTTTTGTGGCTCATTCTTCCTGTGATAGAACAGAGAGATTGGTTAGTACACTGGCGTTCTCCCGTGTCTTGCAGATTCGCACAACGCATCGGGTTCTTTGGCTGCCCCCTAGTCGCGTGTGTGTGACAATAGATAGATAGATAGATAGATAGATAGATAGATAGATAGATAGATAGATAGATAGATAGATAGATAGATAGATAGATAGATAGATAGATAGATAGATAGATAGATAGATAGATGGCAACTCCCCAGGCAGACATGCAGTCACGTCCCACCCTCCGGAAATAACCATCTATCTGCCACAGTCAGGTGTTATGTGGGCGTCCCCTTGGCCTGGTCCAGCCGTTCAGGCCCTCAACAATAAGGATTCATCAAACTGCATCACCCACAGGGAATCATACCACATGGCAGTAGTGCTGTAACTGACTCTCTCTCACAAAGCAGGTAATGTGCCTAATTTGGGACTCTGTGAGCAAGCGCTCATTCGACACAAAGTCAAACCCATGGTACCCAAGGATTCTCTGAAGAGACACAATAACAAAGGACATTTTATGATTTTTTTGAAAATTCATCTTCTCCAGCAGCAACACAGAACATTAAGTCATACTAGGACATCAGCCTCTCATATTGTGCTTTTCAATGCTGAATAAGAAACCCAAAGAGATCACGCAGAAATATGCAATATCAGGGTGGGAGCTGTCTCCAGGAAAGGAATGTCTCTCATTCGGGTATTATGGTTTAAAAGAAGTTACATGGAGTGCAAGAGTGAACTACCCAAAAAATACAAAGCACAAAGCAAAGCTGAAAAAGATTAAAATGATCAGGTTAATGTATGGGGTTTCACTAAATGGGAATACAAAAGTTCAGAGAAAACATAATTGTATAGGCAATAATAAGGAAAAACAGACTGAAGTTATTAGGCATATGGAGTGGAATGTGGTAAAAGAAAAATTAAAGAGACACAGGAAATGAGGCCACCAAGGCAACTACCAGGAATGGTTGGAAGTAGAAATAAATGGCTTAAGAATGATGGACTTTACTTCAGATGATTATATTAGATTAGATTAGATTCAACTTTATTCTCATTGTACAGTAAAAACGAAATGCATTTAATGAGAAAGTGCAAATAGTAGAGTAAGGTGCAGTAGACAATGGGTGCAAATAGTACATTAAACTGCAATAAGGCAGCATACACAAGGAAGAGTATATAGATATGAATACTGATCAATAAGTATGGATACATGATATGAATAAATACAGATATATGAAATATTTTTGAGTACAGGATAGATATACCTGTATGTAAACAGGTGAAAATATACATAGAGTACAGTCAGAAGTTATTGATATTTAGAAAGTTCAGGTATTGAGTGTTAAGGGTTGTAAGCTCAGAATGGTAATGGTGTTATGAAAGAAATTGTTCCTGAGTCTACTGGTGCAGGACCAAAGGCTCCTATAGCGCCTACTTGATGGGAGGAGTGTAAACAGTCCATGGTTGCAGTGAGAGGCTTTCTTGATGATAATGTGAGCCCATCACAGACACCATTTGTGCTGCAGATCAGCAGTAGTTTACCACCCATTGCAGGTCCTTCCTGTCAGCTATGGAGTAGTTGCCATACCACACCGTAATGCAGTTTATCAATATGCTCTCAACAGTGCAGTGGTAAAAGTTCAACAGAATCTGAGGAGATAGGCAGGCTTTCTTTGCTTCCTTAGAAAGTAAAATCACTGCGCTTTTTCAACCAGACTGGAAGTGTTTATTGTCCAGGAAGAGTCCTCGGAAATGTGGACATCCAGGAATTTGAAGCTGGTAACACACTCCTAAGCCCATTAATATGGATGGAAGCATGTCTGCCACCTTTAGTTTTCCAGTAATCCACAATGAGCTTTTTAGTCTTATTGGTGCTGAGGGCAATGTTGTTCAGCACACCATTTTGCCAGGTACTGAACCTTATCTCCATAGGCTGACTCATCATTGTCATTCATCAGTCCTATTTTTGTGGTGTTGTCTGCGAACTTTATGATGGAGTTGGAGACATATAAAGGGACACAGTCATGGGTGAAGGGGACATAGAGGATTGGGCTGAGCACACAGCCCTGTGGAACACTGGTATTCAGGATCAGGGTAGAAGATATCTGGTTGTTTAGCCTGATAGACTGGGGTTTGTTGGTTAGAAATTCCAGTGTCCAAAGAAAGTCCAGTGTCCAATTACAAAGAGAGGAGCTGATGCTGAGATTGGTGAGTTTAGTTACCAGATTGGAGGAGATGATGGTGTTAAATGCAGAGCTAAAACCAACACAAAAAATCTTGACGTAAGAGTTGTTGTTCATGACATGAGAGATAGTGAAGAGGATTCTGTATACCAACTGGAATGAGCTCAAATAATGGCTGGTATGTCAATTGTGTTTTACAATTGATCCCTAATCTCAGAGGAAGAAGTGGGAAAAAAACAATTTTTATTGAAACTAAAAAATATATATGCATGATAGTATATATGCTCACCTCTCAATGGGTTTTGTTTTGACCAAAAACATAACTCTAATTGAAACTGCAAGAAAAAAATGTGGATACGATTAAATTAGGCTTTATTGTGTAATCAGCAAGCACCAAAGATAATTGCTTCCAATTCAGGCCCCATCTTAACTCTGTACTGATGTTCAACAGATTTTCCTGAGCTCATACCTCCATTTCTTGTATGCTTATACATGGATGTTCTGATATATATTGCTGCAAGCTACCAATAGGTTTTGAATATCCTGATTATCCACTGATTCTTATTATGAAATATGAAGATCATTTTCATACACACACAACTGTCCACACATTTTATGATGAAACTAGTTACAATTATTGCAAAGAAAACATACAGATCTGATAAGGAATTTCTAACTACTACTGCAAGAAACGTTTATGAAAACATTTGTTGTTCTGATCTTTAACTAAGTCATGATAATACACAAACCTAGTCTGCTTAAACTAGTAACTCACAAGCAACTGTAATTATTTGTGCCAATATGTAATTCATCATTTAAATACACAGAAATCCTAGTAATTCTAAATGGTTCACAAACCTTTTTTGCAACTCTCTGTCAAATTTACAAAATCACAATCTTGCAGTACTTCCCTTCATCGATTTGGTTCAGCACTTTTCAAACTGGATCTTTCACTTTGGTTTCTGCTTGTAAGCTAAGAGTATTCAGAGGATGTCCTAACTAGCCGAGGTGAGGGTGGAGTAATAGATGATAAGCATCAGTCATTGCCGTGTAAGACTGATCCAGAGTGCTAGCATCTCTAGTGGGACAGTAGAAATTCTGATTAAATTTAATGAGAGCACATTGTTGAAGTCCCCAGCAACTACAAATGACCATTGAGGATGTGCCAGTCCTGCTGATGGGTTAAGGACCTTCTATGGCCCTGTCCAGCTCTCCTAGAGTAACTGCCTATCTCTTGGAATCTCCTCCATGCCCTTGAGACTGTGCTGGGAGACACAGCAAACCTTCTGGCAATGGCACATATTGATGTGCCAACCTGGAGAAGTTGGACTACCTGTGCAACCTCTGTAGGGTCCAGGTATGGCCTCATGCTACCAGTAGTGTCACTGACCATAGCGAAATGCAAAACTACTGAAAAAACAGTCAGAAAAGATGAGGAGGGAAAAATGTCAGTGGCCTCCGCCTGTTAAACCATTCCTGTTTTGGCGGTCATCTCATTGTTGCCCCTCTAGTGCACCTGTTGTTAATTTCATTAACACCAAAGCAGCTGAAACTGATTAACAACCCCCTCTGCTACTTAACTGACCACATCAATAGCCCAGAAGTTTCATTGACTTGAGGGTATACTCTAATTAAAGTGTTCCTTTAATTTTTTGAGCAGTATATTTAGAAAAGTGAGTATTTTACTACAACTGTCTATTTTCAATACCAATGAATAATAAAACATAGCAATAATACATTTTATTTATATAGCGCCTTTCCCATGCTCAAGGCACTTACAGAATACAGTAATCCCTCCTCCATCGCGGGGGTTGCGTTCCAGAGCCACCCGCGAAATAAGAAAATCCGTGAAGTAGAAACCATATGTTTATATGGTTATTTTTATATTGTCATGCTTGGGTCACAGATTTGCGCAGAAACACAGGAGGTTGTAGAGAGACAGGAACGTTATTCAAACATTGCAAACAAACATTTGTCTCTTTTTCAAAAGTTTAAACTGTGCTACATGACAAGACAGAGATGAAAGTTCTGTCTCACAATTAAAAGAATGCAAACATATCTTCTTCTTCAAAGGAGTGCGTGTCAGGAGCACAGGCTGTCAGAAACAGAGAGCAAAGCAAACAAATCAATAGGGCTGTTTGGCTTAAGTATGCGAAGCAATGCGGCACAAAGCTGTTGAAGGCGGCAGCTCACACCCCCTCCGTCAGGAGCAGAGAAAGAGAGAGAGAGACAGAGAAAAACAAAAAGTGAATAATCAATACGTGCCCTTTGAGCTTTTAAGTATGTGAAGCACCGTGCAGCATGTCGCTTCACTAAGCAGCTGCACACAGAAGGTAGCAACGTGAAGATAATCTTTCAGCATTTTTAGACGAGCGTCCGTATCGTCTAGGTGTGCGAACAGCCCCCCCTGCTCACACCCCCTACGTCAGGATCAGAGAAAGTCAGCGCAAGAGACACAGAGAAAAGTAAGTTGGGTAGCTTCTCAGCCATCTGCCAATAGCGTCCCTTGTATGAAATCAACTGGGCAAACCAACTGAGGAAGCATGTACCAGAAATTAAAAGACCCATTGTCCTCAGAAATCCGCGAACCAGCAAAAAATCCGCGATATATATTTAAATATGCTTACATATAAAATCCGCAATGGAGTGAAACCGCGAAAGGCGAAGCGCGATATAGCGAGGGATCACTGAATGGACTGAATTGTCTTCTCTTGTATTTTCAGATTTCTTATGTTTAGAACTTAAATAATTCTTTACAAAGTAGAAGTAAAAAATTAAAATGTAATAAAAAGTAAGTAAAAATTAAATTACATTAACGACTCGTCAAAACAATACTGTGAATTACTTTATCCTCTATCTTACATTCTATAAATGTTGCTTTTTTTGCATTTCTGTTCACATATTGTTCAGGATATTTTTCTTTTTTACATTTATTGGGCGATTCTTTTTGTTCTTGATTTTTATTACATGCAGCTCTTTTTTGTTCATTTTCTTTTTTTTCGACATTCATTATCAACTCTTGTTGCTGTTTTTCTATTGTGATCTAAAATTCGATGTTCTTGAATAGATAATTTGCTTTTCTGCCTTGCCATTATAACCCACTGCGTTGAATGTCGAGTTAGCAGCACTGAGAGTGTCGTGGGGTGGTACAGAGACGATATGTGCAGTTGGATTGGGCGAGTGGTATGGAGTGGAGTGGTCAAGGCTGAATAACATGGACATGACAGAAATCTTTTTTAATATAATAGAGAGACAAGGGGGCTCTGCCCCCTGCTTGCTTCGCTCGCCTACCCCCGGCGTTGGGTATCCTGAAATACATTGTTTGTATATCCGTCAGTCGAGCTCGTTCGTTTTGAACCCGTGCCTGCTTTGCTTCCGCAGTTTCAGATGCGCGTTTACTTCACTCCGCAGTGGTGCCACTCACAATATGGCGGTGACGCCTGTGCCTTCACTCCGCAGTAGTGCCACTCACAATATGGCGGTGCAGCCTGCGCCATCCGTACTTTATGGACCCGTGGGGCCTCCGTAGCCTCTTCCATTTGAATCTGGGCTGCAGTGCAGAGTCCTCTTATTTGGGTGGCTGTGTCGGTAGTCGTTAGCCATGGGCGCGTTGTTGCTTCATTACTCATTCATGTCAGTTGAGGTCTTTCGTTTTTGGGCCGTGACTCCTTCGTGTGCAGTGGATAAGACTTCGCGTGCGGTTTATGAGACGCGCGCAGTACGTCTCATGGTCCCATCACCGTGTCCCTGCGTCCATGCCATCCGGTTTACCATTCTCGGTTAGTAATATGGATAATCATTAAGTCTAGGAATAGATGAAGAGCACATATATACATCAAGTATATGCTAAAACACATACAAACACTCAAACAGGGACATGCATGTTAAAACATTTCTGATAAATTCTGCAATAGCTAGAAAGTCACTTGAAATCTCATAATCTGAGCTAATGACATATCTCAAATACTTCTCCGTTCCATTTGGTGACTTGCTTCTGAATGATAACCAGAACTTAGATTAACAGTGCTGCCGAGACATTCACAGAATTTTTGCCAGAAATGATAAATGAATTTAAGGGCCACGATTGTAGATAACTAATGAGAGAAAACCACGCAAACAAACAGTATGCTTATAACAATCTCAGCCAATTCCATGGCAGACAGTAGTTTCTTGATTGGATCAAAATAAGCATATTTAGAAAAGTAATCTACCAGTAGGCCTACCAAAATTCCATTAAATCCATTAGAGGTTGGTAGATTAGTCCATAAACTTTACACAAAATGGCTTCCCAGGGTCATGTAGGGACGAAAATGTGATGCAGCAACCTTATACAAATATCTTAGGAAGATTTTGCTCAATTACAGATTTCACATACCTATACATATTCCCTGGTGTCTTAATACTTAATTTAACCTGGGTGAAGCCCAAGCCCATTCAATGACCCTACCCCAGATTTTCCTTTTCCCAGTTTACTGGGAACATCATTTGAATAAAATTTAATTAAGTCTTCTAGTGGAATTAGTGATTTAACAAAAGTTATACCTAGGAATTTCTCAGGTGATGTAATAGGTTCAGGTTCTATTGTAGTTGTGGATGTGGGATAAGATATCTGCCTTACAAGGTAGGTATGAAATAATAAAATTAATTGAAAACAGCATCCAATGGGCTTAAAGTGCAATGTGCTAGAAGAAATTACAGAGCTAAAGTTTTTAATGAACTGCCGATAGTAATTCACAAAATCTATAAACCTCACACTGTTCCATTCCATTTCGAACTAGCATGGTGCTGAGGCGTCACCTGATGCACGGCTGCACTCAGGTCCTAATTTGGGATCCTGAGGTGGTTTGTCATGTGGTGGGTGAGGCAACGTGCTGTATCAGTGCATGCTCCCCCCCCCCCCACCCCCCCCCACCCCTTTCTCTATTGTAACTTGGCTGATACTTTTGATTAATCCATTTTGAGACTTTTATGTGTAATTTTATAACCGAGAGCTAACACTCTATCTCTGTGAAATTCACATTTTTCCAGGTTCACATGGAGACAGTTAGCTCTTAATCATTTTCAAACTCACTTTACATGGCTCCTATGTATTTCCAACTTTTTAGAAAAAAAAATGTATGCCATCAGTATAAACAAATATAGACCTAATAAATTAAAAAATTTGTGATCCTCAAAAGATTGAAAAACTGCAAGTGTGTTGATTAATCCATATGGAATGACACAATATTCATTCATGATCATTGGGATTATTGAACACAGTTTTTCATTCATTGCCTTCCAGGATTGTGTTGTACCGGAATACAAGTACTGGTGTTACATAATCAGAATACAAAATTAAGTATTCAGTGGCATGTTTCTAAAGATTTTTTCTAGAATATAGCTACTTTTTGAAATGTAATATTAAATACTTTTAAACTACATCTTGTAAGAAATTATGTATAGTTGGCTCTCTTTATCAGTGAATTCAATCAACTGCTTATCGAAAATATTTTTAAATATTCCAGAAAGTTTCAAACAGCAAAACTTGAATTTGCCGCATGACCAGCACTATGCTGAATCCACATGAGTAAGGTGATGTGTAGCATACTGGTTCTGCATTTTTTCTTTTGGGAAGTCTAAAGTTTCAAAGTTTAAAGTTTAAAGTTTATTGTCATGTGCACAGTAAAGAAACATGTTTCCCTGTACAATGAAATTCTTTCTTTGCTGTCCACACCAAATGACAAAACCCTCGTATAAAGATAAACATAAATAATAAGTAGCAGATAGATAATAAGTAACAGAGGCAGCATAAAGAATAGAAATATAAAGTGTAATGTGCAGGTAGGTGTGTGATGGACAAGTCAAATACAGTTACAGTTGTGTGAGGTACGGTAGATAGAATGAGGTGAACCACGGTTATAAACTCCAGTCAGTTACTGTATTTAGGGGTCTAATGGACTTGGAAAAGAAAGATTTCTTTAGCCTGGAAGTCCTGCATTTTATACTTCTATACCTTCTGCCTGAGGGTAGAAGTGTGAACAGTTCGTGTTGGGGGTGGGTGGGGTCCCAGTGGGGTCCCAGAGGATCAAGGCTGTTCTCCTGCAGACTCTGCAGTTGTAGATGCTCTACAAGGAGGGCAATGGGGTCCTGGTGATCTTCTCAGCAGTCTTTACCACTCTCTGCAGGCGTTTGCGGTCCATAACAGTAGTGTTGCTGTACCACACGGTGATGCAGCTGGTCAAGACGCTCTCAACAATACAGCTGTAAAAGTTGCCGAGGATCTCAGTTGACATACCAAACTTCCTCAGCCTCCTCAGAAAGTACAGCCGCTGTTGAGCCCTCTTGACCAGCTGTGTGGTGTTAAGTGTCCAATTGAGGTCCTCACTGATGTAGACGCCCAGGTATTTAATGCTGCTCACCCTCTCCACTTCAAGCCCTCAGATGAACAGTGGCCAGTGTGGTCTCCTCTCCTTCCTCATGTCCACCATCATCTCCTTTGTCTTGTCTGTGTTGAGGATGAGGTTGCTGTCCTCACACCATGACGCCAGACTGTCCACCTCCCTCCTGTAGGCCGCCTCATCCCCACCAGTGATGCATCCTATCACTGCAGTGTCATCTGCGAACTTTAGGATGATGTTATCTTTGCGGGAGGCGACACAGTCATGGGAGAACAGGGTGTAGAGGATGGAGCTGAGGACACATCCCTGTGGGGTGCCTGTGTTTGTGATAATGGCGGCTGAAATCCTATTACCAATCCTGACAGACTGGGGCCTGCCAGTCAGAAAGTCTAGGAGCCAGTCACAGAGGGTGGGGTGCAGGCCAAGTGCAGACAGTTTATGGGTGAGTTTATGGGGGATAACCGTGTTAAAGGCGGAGCTGAAGAACTTGATTTCACTGTTTCTCTTTCTTGTGCTGGAAGCAGCAGCGCCGTAGAAGCAAAGCAGTTTGTGGCACATCTGATTCTGGCAGTTTCTGTTTACTTTTTAGGTGAGCTAAGCTCTTTCATAAATCTTGTTCTCTTTACCCACTATTCTAAAAGTGTTTGTTGTTGTTTTGCATTTGTTTGTGCTTTAATGAGTAGCAGTTAAGTAATTAATATGTTGTTTTAAGAAGCAGCACTCCAGATGTAGAGGAAATGTAAAATGTTTTGCTGCCCACTGCTGATTCTGGCTATTATGTTTGCTTTTTTGCCTCTTGAGCCTAATTGCAGATTAGAACAGGCAATAAAGTTAAAAGGGGCTTTGAACAGTGATCTGTGGTGGACTTTACTTGAACCATCGTGCACTCACATCTTATTACGGCACATGCCGGGAATTGAGGTACCCATGTAAAAGAGCGTTTACATGTGCAGCCTTTCGTTTCTGTGAAAAAATGGCTTCAAAAAAAGAATTAAGCGGTCAAAGCAATCCATCAAAGGCTAAGAGGAAGCATAAAGTGCTACATCTCGACAGGAAAATAAAAATCTTCACATCTCTTGTGAAGTGACATGACACTTGAATTCATTTAAGGATGTGCACAGGTTATTTGCAAATAATAATATTTTAATGAATTTTTTAGCTGACAGGTTAGTTAAGTATAAGAATGCCACGGGAAAAATGCATAACCTTATCTTGTTTATTTAATAATAACTTTGTTTAAGTTTGTTTCTTAAAATAGAAACAAAGCAAGAATGTGAAATGACTTAAACACTCAACTTTATTAATAAATGTTTCCTGAAAACAGTAAAGCTTCTGTTTTATAAGAGATTGAAGTGCATTATCATGTCACAATTTAATTTAAATACGTTTAACTTGGTATATCATTTTTATGAACTAGGCTATTTATCAATTCCTGAAAGTATTTGAAAGTATTCATAAAGTATTCCGTATAAGTTACATATTTTGAGTATTCATTCAGAATAAAAATCTGAATACATTAAGCACTGCATATTCAGTATTCAGATTCTAAATAGTTTTTAGAGCATTCTGGCCAACACTGTTGCCTTTACATATGTGGATTAAATTATAGGCACTGCAAAGATCCAACTTAATTAAAACAGTGGATCCGATGACCTGATTTAGCATTGAGGAAATTAGTGGAAGGGAATAGGTATTTTTAACTATTATTCTATTACGTTCCCCATAATCAACACAGACCTCCATCTTTCTTTTCAACAAAAAAGAACCTATTGGACTGTTGGAAGGAGAATTAAAACCATTCTGTAAATTCTCTTGAATGTAATTTTCCATAGACTTCAACCAGTTCAGACAATATTTTGTTTTGCGCCTACTGCTCCGATGTTAATCAATCGATCTTGGCATATAGTATTTTGCGGTCCCACGTGTCTTGTTCTGAGTTTCGCTACTGACCGAATAGAGACAGTATATGTTTTATGAAAAGATCCAGGAGATAAATTAACTCACTAAACTAGCCAATGTCAAAGCCAAGAGTCATCAAATTTATCAACAAATCCAAACCGAGAAAAATGGGGTCTTGAAAGTTACAATAGAAGACAGGTTTGTTATCTGTAAACTCAGACAAAAAGACCTTTTAGCCCCACTCCATTCGACCATATCAAAGTCATTACCCAATAGACCATGTCCCAAGCACCCAACATCCATATCATGACAGAGGAATCCACAAAGTGGAAGCACCCAAAAAAATCCAAAATGGCATTGAGACAAAATGCTAAGAAATTATAAGTTCCTCAAAGATGCATTAAACCTGAAATATGACTTCAGAATTAGAATTCCTGAGTTTCAAAGCCCCAGAGAAGACATATAATCAGCCACAATTAATAAAGATAAGGCATAAAAAATGTATGTAAATTATCAACTGTAACAGCTACTAGCACTTCATACCCTACAGTGCCAGTGATATCACCACAATAACTGTACTTCTCTAAAGTGAAGGCCATCTGCACATTGCAGAGGTGCTCTGCCAATATAATCTTAGAATTGCACCTGATCTCCTGTGCTGAGTTGATTGGTGTCTTGAATGTGTTGTTTTTAATTATGATGGAAGGGAACATAAAGCACACTGCTTGGATTGGGCTTCATTCCATGGCACATTTTTCAAGGGTTTCTTACTAGTGGACATCTGACCAAAATAGATGAACAGCGTGGAAGACCAGCCTTGACATAGATAGACACGACACCAGATGTCCACAAAGACACGCTTTTATTCACAGTTCTTCAGCACAATACACACGGTGCCTTAACCACCCCCAATGCTCACACTCCTTTTCCACTCTTTTCCTTCTCTTCTGCCGCCTCCACTCCTCCCGTCGCAAGCTCCATCCTCTGCCTCCCGACTCCGGCTCCCCTAATGGATTGAGGTGGCCTCTTTCATACTTCACCTGGATGTGCTCCAGGTGTTCCCTGATGCTCTTCCGGCAGAAGTTCATTCGCAAAGATTTCCACTCTCGCAGGAGCCGACGGGGGACTTGAAGTGTCACAAACCGTGCGAGAAGAGAGGACGCTGCCCGAAACTGCGAAGCTCTCGACTCGGCGGAGCAGCCCGACATTCCGCACCTCCCAGCGTCCACTTTGTTCTCACGACCCCTCACCACTGAAGGCGGTTTCATCTTCAAATTGTTTACAGCTCGGCACAGTTAAAAAGTAGAAAGATGCAAAGCTGTTTTCCTCATCTCTTCTACTATCAAGTACTGCCAACTAAAAAAAAAGTTACAATGTGGCAGTTTCAGCAACAGTCATGTGGACGAATAAATAAAATTTTTCTGTCAGAATGCGCCTGGCGGCGGACGGCTCAGCGCTGTAGTCCAGACAAGATGGGTGGGAGAGGGCGACGTGGGGCACACACAAATAATAACAATTCATAAAGACGATATAAAAATGGTGTCCACAGGATTGGTTTCGTCCATTTATAGGAGATGGACGTCTGAAGCAGAGCTCCGCTTGCAGCGGCTTTATTTTCCCACGTATTTCATATTATTTAGAGGTATCTTGTATTTAACCCGACCAAGGAACTTCCACTACAATATACAAGCATGAGTAACAAGAAGAAAAGTCAGAAAGAACCAGAAAAGAAACTTAAAGCTGCATCAAAGTCCGGAATTCCTGGGACCCCGCTCCATTGTATCGTCTCCAGTCGAGAGTGAAAATGGGAGCGAAGGCGCAAGTGATATAGGTCGCGATGGATCGCCGATTTCTGAGGATCATTCGAGACTAGAAAGGGCTCTGCAGGACGTGCTCTCATCTACTCATCGCGAGCCTGTAACAGGAGCTGCATTTTCACTTGCGGAGCACGAAAGCCGAAGCGAACTGTCCGAACTGAAAGAGATGATCGCTACACAGAAAGAGATGATCGCTACACAGTCCACTGCCATGGTTACGGCCATGAAGGAGCTTAAGAAAGATAACACAAATGATCTTAAGAAGGTGGCCATTGAGCTCAAGAAGGATAACAAAGATAAGGAAACGCGTTTATTTAAACGTTTTGACGTGAACTTTAAAGCTATGTTGGAGAAATTAGTGGAACACATTGAAGAAACTAATTCCAAACTGAAAAGGCTTGATGATCATATTAATGACGTTTCAGATCAGCTGGAAGACGTTAAGCAGGGACTCACGGCTCGAGTGGAAACAGCGGAACAACTGGCATCTAACGCCGATGAAAAAGCCACAGCTGCGAACTCGGAATGCAAAAAACTTGGAGACAGACTTGCAGCCCTGGAGGATGGGTGCAGAAGAAATAATATAAGAATTGAGGGTATACCTGAGAAACGAGAAAGCTCAAGCCCAGTGAAATTTGCAGTAGAATTACTGTCTAAAATAATTGGAGATGACTTTAAACTCGACATTGAGATAGCCACGGCTTATCGCACAAAGATACCAAGCGCCTTTAAACCTAGGTCTTTTATTGTCCGCTTCGAGCGACTAAGATGTAAGCTTGATGTGATGGCACTTCTCAGACACAAGCAAGAGATTATATTCGAAAATAATCTTATTCGTATTTTTCCCGACTTCTCACCATCAACAGCTGCAAAACGCAGATCCTACATCGACATTAAAAGGATGCTACGGAAAGCCGATATCAAATACAGCCTCTTGTATCCTGCCAAACTGAAAGTGGAAGTTCAAGATCGACATTATATTTTCTTCAGCAAAGATGAAGCTGAAAAAGAACTAAAGAAGCTGTTTCCGACACTTTTTTGAAAGTTAATAAAGAGCCGTATTCTATCAAGGCACGGGAAGGACCTATGATCTGATCTCTGGATCCATGTTTAAAGAGACTGGTATTATAATTATACATCCCTTATTTTCTTTTTTTTTTTTATATGTTATATGTTTATGTTTTAATCAGAGTTATACAGTTATAGACGTGAGTGTGAAAATGTGGAAGTGATTAAAGTAGGATTCGTTTTATTTTTTTTTAATTTTTTTAATTTTTTTTATTTTACTATACCTTAAAGTAGACTGTTTAACTTCATACCCTTGGTTTATTGCTTGTTCTACTATTTATACAATTACCATTATACTATTACAGTAGGAATTACCAGGTTTATCCTAGACTAGTTTTTAAAATCATTCCCAGGGTTTTTTTTTTTTTCCCTTTTTTTTTTTTTTTTTTTTTTTTTTTTTATCTTAATATCTTAACTTAAAAGCGCTGAAGATTATTTCAAGCTTAAATATTCTTAATGAAAACATTTTCAGCAGATAGTATTAAGAATTTAACTGCAAAAGATATCTCTGTTTTAATTCTGTAACGCCGCTGCAGGGTGGGGTTTGTTTTGTTTTGGACGTGCTCTGTCTCTTCGTATGTCAGAGGACTGGGACATCGCGAAGTGGGATCTAGCCTCATGTGGGGAGGCAAAATGGGGGGGTGGGGGGATAAAGGGGGGAGAGAAGGAGAGCAGGTTATATCTAATCTATTCTTGTAATTCTTATAATTATAAATATCAATGCAACAATAGGCTAAAATGCAATAACTCATGGGGAATCTTGAAACTAAGATTAAAACTGCCATATTACCAATTAAAACTATAAATGACATTAAAAACTCAGAATCAATGTCTCCATGATGGGACAGTTAACTTTGTGAGCTGGAATGTTAAAGGCCTGAATCACGAATTAAAGAGAAAGAAAGTATGCTCTCACCTAACAGGCTTAAACGCTAAAATAGTATTTCTACAGGAGACCCACTTACTAACCAAGGATCAGTTCAGATTACAAAAAGACTGGAATGGCCAAATGTTCCATTCTAGCTTTATAAAGAAAACTAGAGGGGTGGGAATTCTCATACATAGAACAGTTCCATTTGTAGCATCAGAGGTAGTATCGGACCCTGAAGGGAGATATGTGATGGTCATGGGCAACTTATATAACAGTAAAATGATTTTGATAAATGTTTATGCACCCAATGTTGATGATAAGGAATTCATGCAAAATCTATTTGCATCCATTCCCAATGTGAACACTCATAAAATTATAATGGCTGGGGACTTTAATTGTGTTTTAAATCCACTCTTAGATAGGACTCCTGTGACAGGGGGGACGACATCTAATACTGCAAAGATAATTACACAGTTTTTAAATGATCACAACTTATCAGACCCCTGGAGGTTTCTTAACCCCAAACTCAAGAACATATTCGTTCTACTCACCAGTGCATTATAGCTACTCAAGAATTGATTATTTTTTTATAGATAATAATTTCCTGCCTACAATTAAATCATGCAAATATGACACAATTGTTATCTCTGACCATGCCCCTCTAGTCTTGGAGCTAAAATCATTAAGCCCCTCACACTCACCTCGCAGATGGCGTCTTAACCCTCTTTTATTGGCAGACGAGAACTGCACAGAATTTATATCCAAACAAATCAGCTTCTTCCTAGAGACAAACACCTCCACAGAGGTTTCTGCAGGAACACTCTGGGAAACTCTAAAGGCCTTCTTAAGAGGCCAGATTATTTCATATCTTTCCAATAGAAATAAATTAGAAACCAAGAAAGTGTCAGAGCTAAGAAATGAAATTACTAGAATAGATGAAGAACAAGCCAGGCGTCCAAGTGAAGCTCTTCACAGGAAAAGGCAGGCCCTGCATACAGAACTTAACATCTTAACAACTAAAGAAACTGAACAACTTATTTATAAGTCTAGACAGCATTACTATGAACACGGAGAAAAAGCTAATAAGCTTTTAGCTCAACAAATTCATAAACAAGAAGTTCACAATGCAATACCAGTAATTACCAACAAGAATGGAGAAGAAATCATCGACCATAATAAAATAATGCACACATTTAGAGATTACTATAAGTCTTTATATTCCACTGAGCCCAAAGAAGACAACACGCAATCTAATGCATTTCTGGATAATTCACAAATACCACAAATAGATGCTTTAAGTGCTGAGGAACTGGATAAACCTCTAACGCTAACAGAATTACTAGACGCTATAAAGTCACTACAAAGCGGGAAATCATCAGGCCCTGATGGTTACCCCGTAGAGTTTTATAAGAAATTCTCCACTCAGCTAGCTCCACTCTTATTGGCAACATTTACAGAAGCTAAAGACCACCAAATACTACCTCAAACATTTCGACAAGCATTAATCACCGTCTTTCCTAAACAAAATAAGGACTTGTTACAATGTGCATCATATAGACCAATTTCACTCCTGAATAATGATGTTAAGATACTCTCAAAAATCCTAGCTAGAAGGATGGAGAAAGTGCTGCCCTCGGTAATATCACAAGATCAAACTGGATTTATTAAAGGCCGACATCTATCTTCAAATCTCCGACGCTTGTTTAATGTTATATATTCACCAGTAAAATCAAACACCCCAGAGATATTACTATCATTAGACGCAGAAAAGGCATTTGACATGATCGAATGGAATTACCTTTTCACTGCATTGGAGAAATTTGGGTTTGGCCCGAATATTTGTGCTTGGATCAAACTACTGTATACCAGTCCAGAAGCTTCAGTTTGTATTAATAACATTTGCTCAGACTACTTTAAACTAGAACGTGGTACCAGACAAGGATGTCCCTTGTTGCCACTGTTGTTTGCAATCGCTATTGAACCACTGGCGGTTCACTGCCGAAATTCTTATCAGATAAAGGGGATTGTCAGAGAAGGACTGGAACAGAAAATTTCTCTATATGCAGATGATATGGTCTTATATATATCGGACCCAGAAAACACTGTCCCTGTTGTTTTAACAGCACTAACAGAATTTCAAAAGATATCTGGTCTTAGAATTAATCTGAATAAAAGTATACTCTTTCCAGTGAATTCACAAGCATATAATATTAGATTAGACACCCTACCTTTTACCATAGCAGATCAGTTTAAATACCTAGGGGTAAATATCACAAGTAAACATAAAGCTCTTTATCAACAAAATTTTGGCGTCTGTATGGAAAAAATTAAGCAAGACTTGCATAGATGGTCAACTCTTCATCTCACTCTAGCCGGAAGAATTAACATTGTTAAGATGAATATCCTTCCTAAACTTCTCTTTTTATTTCAAAACATATCAATATATATCAATAAATAATTTTTTAAGCAGTTAGATTCAATAATAACCTCATTCATTTGGAACTCAAAACACCCACGTATCCGAAGAGCGACCCTACAAAGACCTCAAGCAGAAGGTGGCATGGCTTTACCTAATTTTCAGTTTTATTACTGGGCAGCAAACATACAAGCCATAAAAACCTAGACACAAATAAATGAACATACACAGGCTTGGTCCGCAATAGAAGTAAAATCCTGTAGTACTTCTTTATACTCCCTGCTCTGCTCTCCAATAAATGAAAGTTATCGCAAATATACTAATAACCCAATTGTGCTTTACTCACTCAGAATATGGAACCAAATTAGGAAGCATTTTAAGATGGAAAATCTTTTATCAGTGGCACCTCTGCAAGAGAACCACCTCTTTCAACCTTCGCAAATATATCCAGTTTTTAATACCTGGAAAAGTTTTGGGATTAAAATGCTCAGAGATCTTTATATAGGCAACATATTTACATCTTTTGAACAATTACGTTCAAAATTTAACCTCCCAGCTACACATTTCTTTTACTATCTTCAAATTAGAAATTTTGTTAAACAGAAATTGCCCGATTTCCCCCACCTTGCACCCTCCACAATGCAGGAAAAAATACTGCTCAATTCCGAGGAAACAAACACTATTTCCGCAATATATAAAATCTTATTAGAGTCCCTACCTTTCAAAGATACAAGAGGACATTGGGAAGAAGATCTCTTAATCAATATATCAGAAAAGGAGTGGAAGGTAGCAAAGCAGAGAATTCACTCGAGTTCTATATGCGCAAAGCATAGAATTATTCAACTAAAAATTATATATCGAGCTCATCTGTCTCGCTTAAAACTGTCCAAAATGTTTCCAGGCCAGGATCCAACCTGCGAGTGCTGCAACCAAGCTCCTGCCTCACTGGGTCACATGTTCTGGGCCTGCACCAAACTAACATCATTTTGGACAAAAATTTTTAAGTGCCTCTCAGACAGCCTTAGTATCACAATCCCTCCTAACCCATTAACAGCTGTGTTTGGTGTCCTTCCAGATGGACTGGAATTGGAGAAGGACAAGCAAACGGTGATTGCATTCACTACACTCTTGGCACGCAGACTTATTTTGTTAAATTGGAAGAATCCTAATTCTCCTCTTATAAGTCAGTGGGAAACCGATGTTTTATATTATTTGAAATTGGAAAAAATCAAATTTTCAGTTAGAGGATCTGTACAAAATTTTTTCAAAACATGGCAGGATTTAATCAATATTATTTTAGAATAAGAGAATTAACTATTATTGCATTTAACTCCCTTCTCCATCTCTTATTTATATAGATATTTACTTCTCCCCTTCTTTTGTCTAATGTTGCCTTATTAAAAAGCTTAAAGCAATTTTCCTTTAGCTAAGCTCTCCTTCTCAGGGGTGGGGTTTGATTTGTCTTGAAATTTGTTGGGTTATAAATTGATCTGTTTGTATGGAATGATTACAATGAAAATTAATAAAATAAAAATATTAAAAAAAAAAAAAAAAAAAAAATGGTGTCCACAAACGAAGTGATTAGTTCCTGTATTATAATATGTTCTGTGGTCATAGGTAATTTCCATATCGTGTGGCCATACGTAATTTCCGTTTCAAACGCGAAATGAATTTACAAGGCCCAAAAAGACACACATGTCAATAGGTATAAAGCTGTGTTTATCATATCCTGTATATGATGGTGAATTTAGAGATTCATTTGCTATACTGCAATTTTACACAATGTTCTAGATTCATTTGTTTGTCCTTTCGGCTTCACTTGGTTTGAGAGGCCAAAAAAGATTCATATGTCCATAGTGAATATACAAAATTGTAGGTAAAAAATTCTGTTTATTCTATACCATGTATGACAGTAAATTTAGGTATTCATTTGCTATATTGCAATTATGTATAATGCCCTAGGACAATTTATTTGTAGTCTGAGGCCTCACATGACCTTGCAAGTCCCAAAAAGACACGTATGTCAATAGCGAATGTAATGGAGTTTAGGTATAAAGCTGTGTTTATCATATCCTATAGTTGCCTCAATTAGGTTCTTTTGCAGACACGTGACCTGAAGTCTTGTGCTGTTACAAAGTTTCGGTGGCTGTACACAAATCCACAATCGGCTTTTTTGAGCCAAGCCTGTTGTTTTCGTATGAGCCGCTTTTTATTATTGGGATCATACCTAGAACAGAAGATCTAGTAACTTGTGGATTTGCCTGTGAGTATTTAGCGACAGCGTGTCTATTAACTTGTGGATTTTTCTGTCAGTATTTGACGGCAGCGTCACGAAGTTGTTTCCATCTAGCTGCATCAGAAAATGTACCACGATGTCTGACACGTCTCCTTTTTACTGTTTTCTCACAGCTTGGATTGCTACTGTCATAATCGGTTTGAGTTTCATGGTTAGTTTCAATTACGTTAGTATTTGCAGGACTTGTTGTGTTGAAGTGACATTCGGCATCTGTCAAGCGTTGTAAGCATACAACTGGTTTCATCGATAACTTCGCATCCAGCTTTTGAGAGTTGAAACATTCATAAACATCAAAGTGTCCACTACTCAAATCATCACCTGTGAATCTAAGATGTTTAAGAGGCATTGGTGGTTCTCCAAATGTGTAAAATAGGCAGGCAGCCAACTACGTGGGAGGCGTGGGGATGGGGGACGCAATATAGGCAGGCAGCCAACTACGTGGGAGGCCGGGGGACGCAGGACGCAACCCCGCCTCACACGGCGACCAAGCTGCAGGCTGTGGACGTATATATGTACGTAAGTAGGATTCAGTTATGACCGTTACGCATAGAATTTCGAAATGAAACCTGCTTAACTTTTGCAAGTAAGCTGTAAGGAATGAGCCTGCCAAATTTCAGCCTTCTACCTACATGGGAAGTTGGAGAATTAGTGATGAGTGAGTCAGTGAGTGAGGGCTTTGCCTTTCATTAGTAAAGATTACAGCACATATGAATGAGTACCCAGATTCATAAAGCAAATTTTGTGGCCTTGCATGTAGTAATTGATCTGTGAGTTGTGTTGTGTATCTCACATTGTATAAAAAAATTAAAACTGGTGTCACAATTCATTTAGGAGGAATAATAGAAACAAATGATAGTGCAGTCAAATTAAAAGCATACCTGCCTGACCCCTTATCCCCTAAGGGGTTTTAGGCATTATTAACCCTAGATTATATACCGAGAAATAAACGGCTATTATTCTGCTTATATAATAAAGGGGCTACAAATGGCTGAGGAGTATTTTTTAAACCTTTTAAACTTTTAAAAGAAAGTATTTATATGATTAAAAACCTTTGTCTGGAATAAACTAAGTACATTTTCATACTATCTCCTTACTAGCAGCCCTGGGTGCAGGACAGGAAACTGCTGTGGACAAGGCTGAAGACAAAGCTAGTCCCACAAATCTCACATACAGTGGTGTGAAAAACTATTTGCCCCCTTCCTGATTTCTTATTCTTTTGCATGTTTGTCACACAAAATGTTTCTGATCATCAAACACATTTAACCATTAGTCAAATATAACACAAGTAAACACAAAATGCAGTTTTTAAATGATGGTGTTTATTATTTAGGGAGAAAAAAAATCCAAACCTACATGGCCCTGTGTGAAAAAGTAATTGCCCCCTTGTTAAAAAATAACCTAACTGTGGTGTATCACACCTGAGTTCAATTTCCGTAGCCACCCCCAGGCCTGATTACTGCCACACCTGTTTCAATCAAGAAATCACTTAAATAGGAGCTGCCTGACACAGAGAAGTAGACCAAAAGCACCTCAAAAGCTAGACATCATGCCAAGATCCAAAGAAATTCAGGAACAAATGAGAACAGAAGTAATTGAGATCTATCAGTCTGGTAAAGGTTATAAAGCCATTTCTAAAGCTTTGGGACTCCAGCGAACCACAGTGAGAGCCATTATCCACAAATGGCAAAAACATGGAACAGTGGTGAACCTTCCCAGGAGTGGCCGGCCGACCAAAATTACCCCAAGAGCGCAGAGACGACTCATCCGAGAGGTCACAAAAGACCCCAGGACAACGTCTAAAGAACTGCAGGCCTCACTTGCCTCAATTAAGGTCAGTGTTCACGACTCCACCATAAGAAAGAGACTGGGCAAAAACGGCCTGCATGGCAGATTTTCAAGACGCAAACCACTGTTAAGCAAAAAGAACATTAGGGCTCGTCTCAATTTTGCTAAGAAACATCTCAATGATTGCCAAGACTTTTGGGAAAATACCTTGTGGACTGATGAGACAAAAGTTGAACTTTTTGGAAGGCAAATGTCCCGTTACATCTGGCGTAAAAGGAACACAGCATTTCAGAAAAAGAACATCATACCAACAGTAAAATATGGTAGTGGTAGTGTGATGGTCTGGGGTTGTTTTGCTGCTTCAGGAGCTGGAAGGCTTGCTGTGATAGATGGAACCATGAATTCTACTGTCTACCAAAAAATCCTGAAGGAGAATGTCCGGCCATCTGTTCGTCAACTCAAGCTGAAGCGATCTTGGGTGCTGCAACAGGACAATGACCCAAAACACACCAGCAAATCCACCTCTGAATGGCTGAAGAAAAACAAAATGAAGACTTTGGAGTGGCCTATTCAAAGTCCTGGCCTGAATCCAATTGAGATGCTATGGCATGACCTTAAAAAGGCGGTTCATGCTAGAAAACCCTCAAATAAAGCTGAATTACAACAATTTTGCAAAGATGAGTGGGCCAAAATTTCTCCAGAGCGCTGTAAAAGACTCATTGCAAGTTATCGCAAACGCTTGATTGCAGTTATTGCTGCTAAGGGTGGCCCAACCAGTTATTAGGTTCAGGGGGCAATTACTTTTTCACACAGGGCCATGTAGGTTTGGATTTTTTTTTCTCCCTAAATAATAAAAACCACCATTTACAAATTGCATTTTGTGTTTACTTGTGTTATATTTGACTAATGGTTAAATGTGTTTGATGATCAGAAACATTTTGTGTGACAAACATGCAAAAGAATAAGAAATCAGGAAGGGGGCAAATAGTTTTTCACACCACTGTAGGTGACAGGTCACAGGTGATTGTCACTGGGTCACAAGCACTTGAAACTCATCATTCATGGTTTAATCTGCACCACTGACCCAGAAGCCTCCCCCTCTCCCAACAACTGAAAGGATCAACAGAACTATAGGAGTTTTTTTATCCCATTTTTTAACTGCTCTAATTTAAGATCAGGTATACATGTGCAAATGACATATTTTACTAATGAAACAGAACAGACAACATGGAAACATATGATTTATTTGAAACAAGACACCCTTGAGTATGTACAAATTCCATTATTGCTTTGCATTGAAGTCAGGGTTTTACTGCAACAAACACAAACAACTTTAAAATATGGCAGTGGCCCACCAAGGGATGGTGGTGAGGATTCAAGCCAATAGGTTGACCGTCCTTGTTGAAGGGTTTGTCTTCTTCTGTTGAGGAGACCTAAAATGGTGAGCAGTAGAAGACATAGAAACAGCAGGATGCACTGAGGCTTGTGACTTTCTTTGATGGGGGGATGCTAATTGTATTTTAACCATTGATTTTAACCTGTTCATGGATTACTTATTTATTATGGTTTTTAATTCCATAAATGCACAGATTTTACTGAGGATTATTTATTTATTGAAGACTTTACTGCACTTCATTTATTGATAATAATTGTACTGAACATTTTTATACCTCCTTTTGTTGTTATTTGTCCTCATTGCCCAGTTTCTCTTGGTCAGTGACTATTGATGGAGAAGATGCCAGCTGTGGGCAACCCAGGCATGACACACATTACTTCCATGGAAACTTATTTTGTTTAAATGGAAGAATGCCTAACTCAGTGGGAAAGTGATGGTTTCTACTCCTTGCATCCTCACCATTCCACTGATCTCCCTCTCATTTACACACATGTATTCTGTCTTGTTCCTACTGACATTCATTCCTCTCCTCTCTAGAGTATATCTCCACCTCTCCAGGGTCTCCTCAACCTGCTCCCTACTATCACTACAAATCACAATGTCATCAGCAAACATCATAGTCCACAGGGATTCCTGTCTAATCTCGTCTGTCAACCTGTCCATCACCATTGCAAATAAGAAAGGGCTCAGAGCCGATCCCTGATGTAATCCCACCTCCACCTTGAATGCATCCGTCGCTCCTACCACAGACCTCACCACTGTCACACTTCCTGTACAACTCTTACGTACTTCTCTGCCACTCCCGACTTCCTCATACAATATCACAGCTCCTCTTGAGGCACCCTGCTTTCTCCAGGTCCACAAAGACGCAATGCAACTTCTTCTGACCTTCTCTATACTTCTCCATCAACACTCTCGGAGCAAACATCACATCTGTGGTGCTCTTTCTTGGCATGAAACCATAGTGCTGCTCACTAATCATCACCTCACTTCTTAACCTAGCTTCCACTACTCTTTCCCATAACTTCATGCTGTGGCTCACAATTTTATCCCCCTGTAGTTACTGCAGTCCTGCACATCCCCCTTATTCTTAAATATCGGCACCAGTACACTTCTCCTCCACTCCTCAGGCATCCTCTCACTAATTAAATATTCATAATCTTGCCACCAATATCAACCTTTTCTTAAGTCTCAGTGTTACATTCATCAATTTATTTTCCCATCTCTCACTAATTTCTGCTTAGTAAAAATGAATAAAGTAACTAAAACTGAAACTAGACCTTAATGCATTTTGCTTACAGTTTATCTGTCCTTCAAGCACCACTGCTGCCTTCGTCCCACAATCCACATACCATCCATCCATCCATTTTCCAACCCGCTGAATCCGAACACAGGGTCACGGGGGTCTGCTGGAGCCAATCCCAGCCAACACAGGGCACAAGGCAGGAAACAATCCTGGGCAGGGTGCCAACCCACCGCAGTAATCCACATACCTGCATAGGATATATTGAAACACACTTAAAATGGCTATCCATCCATTCATCCATCCAACCACTAATTTGCAGGACCAGTTTAGTCCATTTTTTTCATTACACAGGCTCAGAGCTTATCTGGTATCCTCAGGCACAAGGCAAGTCTGAAAAGGTGTCAGTCTATACTTATGCAATCAGCCAGACTCTCTGGGGCAGTTTAAAATGTCCATTGAGCACCAATTTCTACAAACCTACTTAAACGAGTTCATGGTAATGGAGGATGGAGCTTATCCACATTAAGAATTACAATCAAGTTAAATAAAATGATAAAAAGTGCAATAAATACAGCATAGGATGGCATAGTGTAATGTTTATATGTATAAATGTGTTCTAAGATGCACTGGTACTCCGTTCAAGGTGTTGTTTTCTTCTGTTAACGAAATACTACCAGGATACACATTGGTGGCTAACAACCCTAAACATGTAGATGGATGGAGTGACTTTTCCGTTACTAAGTTTAAGGACAATGGAAATATTTTGTAATCATGTTATTGGAAGCCCACAGAGTCTTTAGTTTTTCAGTTGTTTAGAATTCTGCGTTTCATTAAAATGCAGTAATAAGTGGCTGTGATTTCACTCTGGTGCTGCCATTCACATCACATCTTGTCAAGACACATTAGTACACTGCCAGAAGCAGACAGCAGTTTTTGTAGATACAGCAGTACACTGAATCTGTTCAGTACTGCAAGAGGCAATGGAGGGGAGCACACCATATATGGTGATGTCAATTTTTCTTTCTTAAAATAAAAATGTGTCACTCACACCTTTGCATGCTCTTTAGGTCTCAGATGCCTAACCTCTTCATCAGTGAGGGTTTACTGAATATGTTCTCTTTTTTGACCAGATATTCTGAATATATTCTTGCTACCTCTTGTTTCCTATGCTTCTCCTTCTGCTGATACATGCTTCACCAATGCTCCTCTTGATTTTGCATAGCAAGAATGAGGTGTCACTCTGACATCTAACATATAAATGCTTTGCTTCAGGCTCTATTTAAATATCACTTAGCATTCCAACAAATCAAAAGTATTACTTGAAAATCTGCCAAAACATGCCGCTATTGTTTCGCACAATGCTATATACAATTAGCACAGTTTTCAATTCTGAAGATTCTCTTCCTCCTTGACATGTTCATTCATGTCCAGAGACAATGCTCTGATATACAGTTTGTGACATATGTTCACAAACTGTGAACATCACTTTGGCCATTGTTTCTACAGAAATGTTCACTTAAACTACCTTGAAAAGCCCAAAAGTAACAAGCTATAGATTAATTTCTAGACTTCACTCAAAGAATTGAATTGCAAGAAAAACCTTCAAACAAATCTGTCAACAGTAGTTCAGTAGAGGAAACATTTCTGCTTAATTGCCCATGGCATGCCCTCTTTATTTTGTCATTTTTAAAAAAGGTATGGGATGGTAGTATATGAAGAGTAGTAGAACAGAGTGTTGAAGGTACAAGTAAAGATCCTTCACCAGTATGTTGATTATCCACTACCTATCAAGTACAGTAAATTATTTGGATGCAGAAAAGACTTTACTACTATTTCTTAAGACTGAGTAATGCTGTGATAAATGCATCTTTCAACTACAGTACTGTACATCTGCCCATTTTCACAGCAGGTTAGATGTACATTTGAGTGTGTTTTGTCTTTTTATTTGGTTTCTCACTTTTCCGGTAGTGTTTTCATATGATTACACCCTGTGATATTATTGATACGGCCATTATTCTCACACTTACTACAAGGCATGACAAAGTATGCACATATACCAGTGAGTTGCTTTACGTTGATCATTTTTTTAAATAAAAGCAACAGAAAAATGAAAGAAATTCTTTGCCTGTGTGTTTTCTCCTTACTGTTTTGGTAATGTCATTGCTTTAGACTTTTTGACTTTGTATCTTTACCTTATTTCTACTTTTTCTATTTTGTTTCCTGTTATTCTGAATTGTGTACTTACTCTTTTGTAATTATCGTACTTACAGGAGCTAGTTTATGTCAGGTAGGTACTCCAGCTTTTGCAAAGTCAGGAAAACAAAGCAAACTCTTGTGATCTTGCCAACAATACTACCAGAGTGGCATCTTTAGTATCAAGAGGTAAAAAGCTTACATTACATGCTGATATCCTGGGACTGTACATCTCCATTTAAATATATTTTGGCAACATTCAGCAGGATGACATGTGCTTCCAGAAAGTCATATTATAATAATTCTTCAGAGCCAGCTGAGTGCTTGCAACATCAAGCTGGGGAACAAATGTTGATTTTGGTTGCTGGTACTTTCTGACTGCTTGTGCGCTAATTCACTTTTTGCTCTGAGTCATTTGGCAACTTACATCCAGATCAGAAGCTATAGGACATCCAGTCCTCTAAAAATAAGATAATAAAATCCTGAAGATTTGTGTCCCATTGATATTGAATGATTACATGACAAACAGTTCACAATGAAATTCCTTTGTTCAGTTATTGCCCTCACATCATGTGGTAATGCTGTTTTACTGCTTTAGATGCAATGCCACCTTTGCTCACATGGGTCTCTTTAAACAAACTGCCTCATCCAGATGATTGTTCTCAGTCTGTTTGCAGTTTTCACAATAGGGAAAAATGAAAGCAGCCAGAAGGCATACTCAGCTAAATTGCCCACGTTGAAATAAGGCAGTTCTGCTTGTCACAGTTCAGCAATGTATAAAGGATATAATTTTGCAAAACTGGTTAAAATCTCTTTCCCTAAACCTCACAGTCAGTTGCACAATAACTAGGCCAGATGACTTATTCCAAAATAAATGATGCCACAGATCTGGATTATGCTATTGTAACATCTGACTATTTTAATTGAGCTAAGACGGCTTTTTATTTTTTATTTTTTTTGAGTTTTACTCACTAAGCTAAAGAACAGAATTAAGCTGCAGCCCACAAAAAATGCAAAATATGGAATTATGTCAAGCTGTGCTTGAGAACGTTTTCTTTCACAGTTCACTGGTAGATGATTTAATTCCCTTTAGAGAATACATCCCTTTTCAGGAAGTGATGGTGCAAGATAAGGTCAGTGCACTTACACGCTTCATGGGTCAAACTGTTTCTTTTTTTTACCAGAGTAAATATATTTTATATATAGTCATATGCATATAGAATACTATTTTGTCAAGATTGCTCAAAGCAGACTAATTGTAAGTATTTTTAAATTTAAAAAGATGTTTTTTTTTTTGCTTTGGACACTTGTTTACACACTTAATAACAACTATATTCTTCTTTTAATTGGTGCCTTGCTTTGCCTCAGAACCAGATGGGTGGACTTTATAGAATACTGTCATACTAACAGCTGCCTGCAAAATAACTCTGTATCCTTGTAGAATGAAATCCAAATTAAACAGCCAATTTTTGATTTATGAAAAGCTCACTAAATGGTTGAAGAGCAGCATTAAACCTTAAATGGCATCATAATGTGAGTGTGTGGTTACAGACACAGACCTGCTCAAGAAAATTGTTTGGTATATGGTATTTGGTGCACTGTATTAATCCACTTTTTGCTTGACCTCTTGAGGTCAGGGCACAGGGTCAGCCATTGTACAGCACCACTGTAACAATTTTCTGTTTAAGGGCCTTACTCAAGGGCCCAATGGAGTAGGATCCCTTCTGTCAGTAATGGAAATAACCACCCCTACTGTATACAGTGCAGACATATTGTCCTTTTTTGACTATTCAGATTGCAAATTGTGTTTAGGGAAACTAGGAAATGCTCCAATTTATTAAATGATGGTCAGAGAATGTATCTATTTCCTGAAGTTTCCCCATCCGATGCACAAATACGTTAATTGAATAATCTGCTCATGAAAAATCTGTGATGTGGTTTGCAGCCATTCCTTCTTTACCCAGCACATATAAAACTGTCTTATGGCTCTGGAAGTGAATTCTTTGATGCTCTGAAGCAACCTGAGGAGGTTTTTGATAATTTTATTTCCATGGGTGTATTCCCACTGTGATGACACACTCATGATTCTTTCTAAAAATGCATTTTTCCTTTTCCATTTAACCAATGATTTTTGTATACTTTTGACTAATTACAAGTCTAACTATTTACTAACTGCAGACCGCTGTCAATATAGTGAAGTCATCCAGATAACACTTGTTTCATTCAAACCCACTCTGCAGCGGGTAATATTTGCCATTTTCTTTATGTTATTACTTTGGCTCTGATCCTTTCTTCTCCAACAGCTTAATCTCACTGAACGGCAAAAAAGAAAAAACTTTATCAAATGAACTGGGCATTTTTATGGCATGTTCTGATGAGGATGGGATTAAGATATGAATTTACTAATTTGATTAGAAGTCTTTACTCCTTTTCCTCCCTTGTCATAAATTCTATTATTGTCCAAGTCTTCAGACTACACAGTGGTGCCAGACAGGGCTATCCATTGTTCCCTCCTTTATTACACAGTGTTCCTCAAACAATTTCTTTAAACACTTGACAATATTTTATTTCTACAACTAAACGTTTACAAAATATTGGTGTCCACAATTAACATTTTGCATTAAAACATCACAAAAAATATTTAGTTCACCTGCAAGTGCATTTTGTATGTTTGTATGCATTTCTTAGTGTATCTCACACTATTGAATTAAAATATGAATGCTGTCAAAACAAAACAATTCCAAATACACAGATATTACTTATTCATTTGTTATTTTGTTCCATGTCACTGTTTCACTTTATTCACATGTCCAGTTGCATGTGTGATGTGTTTTTTAGTTAGTGAGATGACTGGCACTGCATGGAGTCAACAAGAGAGGTGTATGGTGGAGTACAGCCAGTTAGGTTCACTCTTATGGAGTCATTTAAATCTTCATCTGTCAGTCTTGTTCTGAACTTTGAGTTCATGACATTCATGTTGGACTCACAGAGGTGTGTAGACCCAAACAAAGCAGACATTTTCAGAGCTGCTTGGTGAATATTCTTATAGTTATCTGGCTCTACTAAGCTCCAGAAATGCTGAGAATGCTGTTGAGACTTTAACTGCACATTATTTTGAAGATTTGCTAATATATAATATATAAAATCCAATGTCTGTCTTTCTGTATGTCTGTCCGCTTTTCATGAGAGAACTACTTAACGGATTTAGATCGGGGGGTTTTTTGTTTAATTTGCTTGAACATTCCGATTGATTTTGTGACTTCTCTCATTTCGCTATGTGTCGGCCAGGTTTCCATCCAAGGAGTTTTTGCGAAAAAATATTTAGCGCTTCAATTTTTTTACCGATATAGCTGATGGAAATGCTAATTATCGATAAAATGTTGTACATGTCGACATAATATTTTTCCGTTTAACTTTAGCGCATAAATTCCATATCGATACTTCAGATGTCGCAAAAACTACATTGGAAACAGTTTTTGTCGCAAAAAAGGGCTTTAACGCAAATAAATGTGTCACATTTTCATCACGTGCAATCAAAACGAGAATGGCGGAGCGGTTCGCATGGTCTGATGAAGAGAGTTTTTTTTTTGATTAAACGTCGTTATTTTGTATTAATTCAAATTTCAGTTTTAATTAAAAACCTTAAGGGAAGCAGGTTAATTCAGTTGTTATCGCACTGTGAAGGGATGTTGAAAGGTAGGCTCACCTGTACAGATCCGATGCTGCAAACACAGCTGCATCATGGGCACTTCCAGGAGTGCCAACGCAAATGTCTCGTATCATGCACCTGTCATCAACAAGGGCCTGGAGAACAATAGATGGCCACCCTTTGCGATTAATGTAATCGCGGTAGCCTTCCTTCGGGGGAAGAATAGACACATGCGTGCCATCCAGCGCACCGTAAATCTGTGGCACAAGATGCACCAAGGAATTGCGGTATGCAATTTCATTGGCCTCCGCTACAGTCGGAAGTCTGATATAACGCCGCATTAATTTTTCTTTAATAGCGGTGCACACAGCATATACACATCGATGGACGGTAGTTTTACTAACCCCGAAAGTTTCTCCAACTACTCTATACTCGGCGCAGGTTGCCAGCTTGTAAAGGGCGATGGCAATCCGCTTTTGGGTTGGAACCGGTGGTCGGTGGCAACCTGTGATGGGCGCAACATCAGGACTGATGAATCCACACAACATCTCAAACGTCGGCCGTGTCATTATAAAATGTTGCAGCCAGAGATTTTCTGTTAAGTGTCTCTCCACCACCTCCTCCCAGAAGGTCTTATTCCGTCGTCTCTCCCATACCCGTGGGTTTCGTCGCACTGGGGTACTTTCTTCGAGCTCTAGGGCTATCAGACAAGCAACTGCTTCATTCTGCTGTCGTCTTCGGATATTATGTACAATTCCAATTATTTGTGAAACTGAAATAACAGTAAGCTGGCAAATTTCAAAAAACTGTCTGAATAATCTCTCCATTTCTTTGTTTCTTTGTTTAGTGGAGGGGGTGTAACGTGGAAAACAAAAGGTAGATAATTTGCGACATATGTATGGAAACGGCTCAAGGGCAGATTTTTTTCGCGATACAACAAAAGTTATGCGACAGTTCGTTTTGGGGGAGATGACGTCACCACGCACACCATTTTATCGATAAAAAGCCAGTTTGATGGAAACAGGCTGGAGACAGCAAATTTCGCACATTTTTTTTACGTATATTCTGTTTGTCGATAACAAAACGTCGCAAAAAACTGGATGGAAACTTACCTATTATAGTTCGCTTGCGGTTTCAATTTATTAGCGCAAATTCGAGATCCACGTAATGGGCCGAGGGGAGGGGCCTTCCTCGCTCACTCGCCAGCTTCGGAGCGTGGTCCTTAACTGTGCTTAGCTAGTGAATGAGAGAACAATTGAATTCAACTTTGATATTTAAAATAAACTGTTACTTAGGTCTTGATGAGTTTGAGTCCAGATATTCTCTTAAGTGTTTGCCACATTGAAAAGATAGATTGCAATTCAGATTGTGGACTGTGATTTTGTGTTATAAAGATCGTGATTTTTTGGAAAGATCACCCACCGCTAATTTGACTAATCAAGTTTTCAAATAGGATTCATTAAGCCTTTGGTGAGCTACTTGGAAAGGGGTTGTGAGCTACCGGTAGCTTGCGAGCGACGTGTTGGAAACCCCTGGTTTAAATCTTTTGTTCTCCACTTGAATCACCTATACCAAAGTGCTATTCTTCCAAGAATAGGGATCTCCAGCTCAATACAAGGTATAGTTTGTTCAACCTACTACTCAGTCTACCAAAGTTCAGAACTGGCAGGCCAACAGAAAACAAGCTAGAAAAGGCGTGCCTGGTGTAAAATTCAAGTGTGTTCAGGGAATACGTTAACTGATTTGAAAGCTAGAACATTTTACATTTTTAGTTACTTCTTTAGTACTAGGGTGTTGTACCGTGTTAGCCATTATGAATGTAGAGAAAAGCCATGCAAAATCACACCTTTTATTGGCTAACTAAAAAGAAGTAAAAAGTTTACATCTTGCCTGAAGAAGGGGCCTGAGTTGCCTCGAAAGCTTGCATATTGTAATCTTTTTAGTTAGCCAATAAAAGGTGTCATTTTGCTTGGCTTTTCTCTAGTTACTTCTTCAAAGAGTAAATTAACACATTTTTGTTTATTATATATTTTTGTAATAGTGAGTCATGTACAAAAATAACAGGGATAATAGAATGCAATTACATGTATTTATAGACTACATTAAGTGCATGTTTTTAAAAGTACTTTACAATATCATGTATTTAAAAATAGAGTCCAAATAGGCTTGTGATGGCTTGGTAGCTTTCATAGGCAGCAGATTCCAAATCAAGTGATGAGAAAATCATTATAATGCATAGATAATGCAGCTGTGGGGTTGTTTTTAGTTTACAATATGCTTGCAAAGAGACACTTATATAATTCCTTTCCTCTTACATGGAATTAAGAAAACATTTATACCTCTTCAGTTTTTCCACATTTTGCTTTCTTGCAGCCTTGTGCTCAAATAATTACAATTCATTTTTCCCTTATTGAACAACACTCAATATCCCAGAATGACAAAGATAAAAAATAAAAAAGTTTTTAGAATTTTTTGCAAATTTATTAAAAAGAAAAAAAATGAAATAAGATTCAAAGTCAAAAGAGAGTACACAGAAAGTCCTTTCACTATTTAGATTTGGTGTTCTTAACTAATGAAAGTTGTAAGTTTGTTTTTTTATTATCAGATTGCAACCCAATACACAGGTGACCATGTTACTGTACCACTCCCTTTAAAAGATAATGCAAGACAAAGTCACACTTAATGACACTGCCAGTCACTTGGTCGCCAAAGGGTGTTATTGTTATAAATAACATGGCAACTGCCATGAAGAACAAGCACAAAAACTGTGATGCACTTATGTCAAAAATAAAAACTGTCCAAAATGGAATATAAATAAATATATAATTAAATACACCTGCATCTGTATATACTTGTATATCACTTTTTTATTATCCTTATGATATGAATAAACTGTAATTAATTTGTTTATTATAGCCAGTGTCTTTGGTTGTTTGCTGCAAAATGATCCATAATCACATCCAAAACATAAAAGATAGTAAAGTTTGATTTAAGTTAACTTTTTCTAGTTTATGAACATGAAACAGTGATCCCCACAAACGTAAGCCAACAAAGGTAATATACTGTACCTCATGTCATCTATCATGTACATCTGACATGATGACTATTGCTACAGACCATGGTTCTGGAGGTTGTGCAATTGACGTCATTGGAGTGCCATTCTAAAGATTGATGCTTGGCAGGTAACTAAATAAAATTCTCTTTGTGCACATAGTGCTATTTAGATTTCTCAGTTTCTGATTTTTGGCTTCTGTTTCTTACATTTGATTCTTGCTTACAATGTTTTTAATCAAACAAAAGACTGACTTGATTCTTGGTTTCAGCTTCTGACTTGCTTAATGGTTCCTTTCTGGGTCACTTCATTCATTCTGTTGCCTTTACTAGTATAAAGCAGAACACACGGTAACTTTTTTCTTTTATATATGAAAAGCAAAACATGACAATGCCATGTTCTTCAATCAAATTATAATAACATTTTAAGCAAAGGAAAAATAGAAATACAAAGGAAAAAAAGGGATGCAAGATTCAACCCCCACTCTAAGAGAAAAAGAAAACAGACATGAGCAAAAGAAAATAGCAGATTTTTTAAAATAATGGGATGACACACTGAAGAGCATCCCAAAGCGCGATCACTGTGTCTGTAGAAGACAGCTTCTCTGCTGCCGGGGCAACCGCAAGCTCCCAGCGCTGCAGCGGCTCGTCACAAAAAGCAAATCCGAGCCGACCACAGTCGCGCTATAACTGCTTGGCATTGTTGGGTGATGCAAGGAACATTATAAATGGAGGGAACAGTATTACTTGGCCACGACCCTGCCTGATTGCTGTGTCTGTGTATAGGAGAGTGGCAGATCCTGCTACAATAAATAACCGTACTGTTCCTGTATTCAATCTGAATAAAGCTGGTTTTGCTAAAGTACTGAGACTCAGCCTCGTGTTTTGAGGTGCAAGACAGGACTCACACGTCACAATATATATATAGAGAGAGAGAGAAAGAGGTTGGGAGCATGCACTGATACAGCTCGTTGCTACACCCACTACACGACAAACCTCCTCAGGATCCCTATGTAGGACCCGAGCGCAGCTGTGTAACAGGTGACACCTCTAGAACAATTAATTGCAAAAAATATTAATGAATTCTTAACGTTTTAAAAAGGTTTGGGAAGATCCTCTAATGTGGAATAATATACAATGTCACTTGATCACTGAGTTATAGAAAGTGGGTTGGAATTCTTTCAGTTCAGTAAGATAAGCCTGTGCATTAGTAGTGTTGTATAGGCTATTGTAATAAAATTACCCCTATGCTCTTTAATGCGATCTGGGAGTACCTGAAATATTGCTATTAATGGATTACAACTGACCTTTACAAGGTTGTCTGAGACGTATGTAAAGATTTTTGTCCAAAATTATGTTAATTTACTATATTCTCAAAACATATGGCCTAATGATGCTGGAGCTATATGACAATGGTCGCAGGTTAGATTTTATTCTTGGTATATTGTAGACAATTTTAACCAATATGTGATAGATGTAAGACAGTTGAATTATGGAATGCTATGAGTAAAACTAGAATGTATTCTCTGCATGGCTGATTTCCACTCCTCTGCTGAGATGCTAATTGAACATTCCTTTTACCACAGTTCCCTAAGATCTTTGAAAGACACATTATTGAAAATATTTAAAAATTTTGTTGAAATGCAGTCTGAGCCTTCCTTGAAACTATCCAGTATAGCCTTTAGGATAAATATGGGTATTAGATCTGAAAAGTTGAGCAGGATTCTTTTAACAAAATTTCTAATTTGTATATAGGAAAAAAGTTGTGTGGCAGAAAAGTTAAATTTGGAGCATAATTGTTCATAAGATATGAGTATGTTGCCTATATAAAGACCTCTAAGGGTCTTAATCACTAGTGTTTTCCATTGGTTCAACACTGAGTAGGTCTGCGATAGTAGAAAAATGTAATTATTATGTAAAGGAGAAATAGATAAGAGATTCACTACCTTGAAATATGTTGTACAAATCCTGGACACCTGACAGAGAGACCACAGACAAATCATCTGCAGTAGCATCATGCTGAGCACTGGTACCCCGCAGAGCAGTGTACTTAGCCCACTTCTCTTAACTCTGCTGATGCACGAATGTATGGCTGCATATAGCTCTAACACTATCATTAAGTTTGTGGATGAGTCTCATCAAAAATGGGGATGAGTCCATTTACAGAATGGAGATAAGACAATTGGTGGACTGGTGCAAGTGTTAATGTGGACAAGACAAAACAGATGATTGTTGACTTCAGGAAGGCCCATGCTATCCACACTCTATTGTACGTCAAGGGCTCTACAGAGGAAACAGTCAAGAGCATCAAATTCCCTGGTGTGCACCTGGAAAGTGACCTCTTACTTGGTCAATTAACACCTCCTCCATAGCCAAGTAAGTGCAGCATCATCTCCACTTCCTTTGGCAGCTGAAGAAGACAAATCTACTTTCCCCCCATTATCATCATAGTCTACAGGGATACCATGGAGAGCATCCTGACCAACTGCATCACTGTCTGGTTTGGGAACTGCAGTGTCCCTGACCTGAAAGTCATACAACGGAAAGTGCACACACAGTAGAAAAGATCATTAGTACCTCTATGCCCTCCATTTAGGACATCTTTATAAAGCATTGCATCTGCAAAGCCTATAGCATTGTAAAGGACCAAATGGTCATCTCTTTGTTTCTCTGGCAGAATGTACTGTAGCATCCAAACCAGTTCTGCCAAGCACTGCAACAGCTTCTACCACTTGACTATCCAAACTTTGAACTCTATGCTGCCCCCATCCACAGATCTTCTCCTAGTAGCAAATTTATATGCCTTATATTTGTTACACTTGTTATTACTAAAGTTTTTTATTATTAGTTGTTGCTATCGTTTGTTTATTTGTATTTATTTCAAATTATTGCTATTTATTGACTTGTCATTTATTTATTTATTTGTTGGTTTGTTTGTTTGTTTATTGTATAGTATAGTTCTTTACCTGTCTTGCACTTGTCCTGTATTTATGTATATCTTGCACCTGTCCTGGGGTACATTTTTTTCATGCCACTGCATGCTATGATACTGTGTATGGATGGTATGACAATAAATGTCATACACTTGTAAACACAATTAAACACAATGTCTGACTTGTATTTCAGAATGGATGAATAGTAACTTCCATCCATCCATTTTCCAACCCGCTGAATCCAAACAGGGTCACGGGGGTCTGCTGGAGCCAATCCCAGCCAACACAGGGCACAAGGCAGGGAACCAATCCCAGGCAGGGTGCCAACCCACCGCAGGAATAGTAACTTTCTCAAGCTAAATAAAGAGAAAACTGAAATCTTAGTGATTGGCAATAATGGATACAATGAGGCTATTAGAAATAAACTGGATGCATTAGGATTAAAAGTCAAGACAGAGGTAAAAAGCTTAGGGGTAACTGGTGACTGTTACCTGAATTTTAAATCGCATATTAATCAGATCACTAGGACAGCATTTTTTCACTTAAGAAACAGCAAAAGTTAGACCTCTTATATCATTGAAAGATGCTTTGAAATTACTGTAGTTCACGCGTTTGTTTTCAGTCGGCTAGATTACTGTAACGCAATCCTCTCAGGAATACCCAAAAAAGACATAAATCATTTGCAACTAGTGCAGAATGCAGCTGCTAGTATCCTAACCAGGAAAAGAAAATCCGAACACATTTCTCCAGTTTTGATGTCACTACACTGGTTACCTGTGTCATTCAGGATTGACTTTAAAATTCTGCTTATGGTTTATAAAGCCTTAAATAATCTTGCCCAATCTTATATATCGGAATGTCTGACATCTTATATTCCAAATCGTAACCTCAGATCCTCAAATGAGTGTCTCCTTAGAATTCCAAGAGCAAAACTTAAAAGAAGTGGTGAGGCGGCCTTCTGCTGCTATGCACCTAAAATCTGGAATAGCCTGCCAATAGGAATTCGCCAGGCTAATATGGTGGAGTACTTTAAAAAACTACTGAAAACACATTACTTTAACATGGCCTTCTCATAACTTCACTGTAATTTAATCCTGATACTCTGTATATCCAATTCATTATAATAACTATTCATGGTGGCTCTAAAATATGTACTAACCCCTACTCTCTCTTCTGTTTCCTTTTCCGGTGTCCTTTTGGTGGTGGCTTGCGCCACCACCATCTACTCAGGGCACCGTGATGTTCCAACAATGATGGATGGATTAAAAGCCAGAAGTCTGCATGACCATCATCATCAAGTCCTTCTGTGAGAATCCTAAAAACAAAGAGGACTATTTCATTTATGTTAGGTAGAATGCCCAGAGGGGACTGGGCGGTCTCGTGGTCTGGAACCCCTACAGATTTTATTTTTTTCTCCAGCCGTCTGGAGTATTTTTTTTTGTTTTTTCTGTCCCCTACTGGCCATCGGACCTTACTCTTTTCTATGTTAATGTTGTCTTATTTTAATTTCTTATTTTGTCTTTTATTTTTCTTTTCTTCATTATGTAAAGCACTTTGAGCTACTTTTTGTATGAAAATGTGCTATATAAATAAATGTTGTTGTTGTTGTTGTAAAGCCACTTGACTTAACTACATTGGCTCCACATTTCAAGTAATTGATAGACAGCTGGATTGCTGGCAAACTGATGACAGTATTTATTTCAGTAAACAGCAGGGAACACAAAGAAGATTTAGAACAGTTTTCCATTGCCAGCCAGGCCAGCATGACTTCACAAATTTCTGCCAATTTTCTGATTATATTGTGTATATATTTGCTGCCCAGTAGTAAAACTGAAGGGAGTGCCATGCCACCTTCTGCTTCAAATCTTTATAGGGTCACCTTTTGAATATGAATCCAGATTAATAATGCTATGATTTAGTCTAATATTTTAAAGAAAGATTCGTTGATGTATATAGGATATTCTGGAACAGACATAGCAGCTTAGGTGTAATTACTTTTTAACAAAGTTCTTTAAACAGAAAAATGTGTCTATTGAGAGAATTCTGTATCATCAACAAAGTTAATCAAAGGTGTAAGCACATTATCAATTTAAAGATCTCTATATGCTGAGATATCAAATATTAAATATTGTGTAATTAAGGGAGATCTCAAATGCAAGTTTATTATGTAATAGAGCAATATAAAAAGTTTCCCTTCCTTAAAGTGTTTTTGACATTGACATTGGTTCTATATTTCGAGTGAGTGAAGCACAATATGATTGCTAGTAAAGAGGTGACAATTATTGAAGACAGCTCAGAGCAAAGCCTATAAGTTGAGAAGTTCTTAAGAGATTCCTAGATCCAAGCAGATAGTTTTCAGCTTTCTCCTTATTTTCATTATGCCAAATTACAAATGTTCATAACCTGGTAGTAAAGCTGAAAGTTAGATAGCATCATGCACCTTCTACTTCCCTATCTTTTTAGTGTCTTCTTTTTAATATATGGTCTTTTTTCATTCCATATAAATTAAGTTACAACAAAGTCATGCTTTCTAATAATACATTTGTTAATGAAGCTAGGAATGTTCTGAAAATGGCATGAAAATTTGGGGAGGTTATACATTTTAACTATATTAACTTTATCAGCTAGAGAGAGCAACCTATAAACACCTTTCTTAGTGCTTTCCATCAAACTGGGTTTACTACATTTAAAAAGAGTTAGTTTAAAAACATCTGTTTATTTTCATTTCACTGTTGCAAATACTTGAAATGTTCAAAAGAAATTTAATGTGCTGTAATTTTGCTAGAACACTTTTTCCAAATTACTTTACTTTTAAATACAGAGATCTTGTAAAAGTCGTCATTGTCATTTGGGTCAGTGATAAACAGAACCGTACTGTTTCCTGTGGGAGGGTGCTTAGGATGCAGCAAAGAAATTTTGGGGCAAAAACCAGATCATCCCTTTTATTGTCTCAACAAAAAGCAAATATAATAACACTTGTTGGCATATGTCCCCTCCACTGGGATTTCAAAGTAAGTAGGAGGTGATGTAGCTGTAGTGCAGCTCCGTCCAGTGGGTTACAATGGCCAGTAATGACGGCTCCTTCTGGGAAGCCAGGGTTTTATGGTGGCTGCACCATCACCAGGTGGCTTCTCAGTACTGTAGGAAAAGAAGGAGATAAAAGTGTTAGCCCCCTCTCGTCTTGACGGGTTACTACCTACTTTGACTAAGCCTGCACGGAGGTTCTTCTGATGAGCATGTGATGAGCAGATTTTCTGCACTATTCCTTTCATATTAATTCCATTCTTTGCTGAGTTTCACTGGAACCAAATGGCCAGGGGTTTGATAGTGGAAAACCCATTCCTGTCTGCTGGGCTATGCTGCCATCCCGGTGAAGGATCAATGCCTGTGTACTTCAGCACCAATTAAGATGCCATTAATTAATGCTAGATCATTGGCAAGCAAGACTTTTATTCTAAAGAGACGTGCCTGCAAACCGGTGAGTTAAACCCATTTACTGAACTTCTTCCTCCTGGTTGTAACTTTTTAAATTCTCCCAGGCTCTCTGGTCGTGGTGGAGGTATTGCTACATTTTTTAAAAATACATTTTAATCTCAGACTGTATTGTTTGATATGTTTTCAAGCTTTTCAAATTATCTGGACCTATACCTGTACTGTGGGTTGTAGTTTACAGACCGCCTAAACACAGCACAGATTTTATCATGGAATTCTATGATTTCTTGGCAGTTTTTACATCAAAATATGACAATCTTTTTATTACTGGGGACATTAATATTCATATCTGTTGTCTTGATTAGTCAATGGTAAAGGACTTTCTAGATCTTGCTGATGTTCACGGGCACACATTGGACCTTGTTTTATTTCAGGGTTTTAATATTAGTAATCTTGAAATATGTGATATGTATATTTATCTGACCAACTGCCTGTTTTAATCAATAGAGTCTAGCTGCAGTCAAGACAGTTTTAGGCCTTGGACAGATCTGAGCACCTCAGACACTATGAGGTCCATAAAGTGACACCCCCTTCTGGAGCCATTCCCTGGTTTCGCTGGTGAACTGATGCTTATATTACACACCCATCACGATGATTTCAATTCCCTTTAGTTCCTGCACTCAAATGTGTATTCAGCATTTATTAAACTAAACTATCGAGGTCTCTCAGTTCTGCATCCGAACCAGTTGTGTTGGTGTCATACAGTATATTAGAAACAAATTGAACAAAAAATCTTAATATTTTGTATTTCATAGTATACATTTTATATCTGTGTTTGCCATGTTTCATTCACGAGACTGCACTTTTTAATACTTTAGTTATATGCTGCACTCAACGGAGTAGTGGCTCTGTGGTTAAGAAGGCTGACCCCATATAAAAATGGGAAATACTAAGGAAGAAGATGAAGAAGAAGAAATTATATGCTGCACTCAGCTATGATTAACTCTACATATTCTTATAAACTCTGAATCTAATAAATCATATACTTTGTGTAAACAGTCAAAATATGTAATACTACGTGCCAGATGTTTTGGAGCTATTTCTTTGTGGTCCTCTCTGTGTTATAGCATTAGTACTGTATTATTACCGGTGTATAAAATTTTAATATTTATATTGATGCATTAATTGTGGCAGAGTTTATGCTCCAGAGGAATGACGCCCTTGCCCTCAGAAGCACAAAGACGTATAAAGTACTCATCTGACTTGGCCAACTGAGACCTTCTCTGTTAGGCAAGCAGCTTTGCATACACAATGAACAAAGTACGAAGAGACATTTATTACATTAGCATGACAGTTTATCCTGGTGAAGCTTTATTTTATTTATTGCTGAATCTGTCCAAGGCCTTAAACTGTCCTGTCTGCAGCTGGACACTTCTCGTTTTAATAGATATGTCTTTTATTTGTCACACAACTTCTAGAATTACTTCTCACAATTCTTGTTTAATTAAACCCTCTACTGCCACACTATTTTCCAGTGCATTTAGAGACACTGCTCCCATTCACCCTCAATGTGTAGATAAGTTAGTTACTGATTTTAATGCTTTTTGCACTAAAATATTAGATACAGTCGCTTCTGTTAATATTATTTATCCCAAGTCTAAATCAGAGCCCTGGTTAAATTACACCACTCGTGCTCTGAGACAGGTCTGTAGGAGGACTGAGCTTAGGTGGTAGAAAGACAACATCCAGGTGTCTTTTGAAATTTAAAAAAATCATCTGTCCCATTACCAGAGGGCAGTTAAAGATTCAAAATCAAAATATTTTATAGAGTACAAGGGGGCTTCGCCCCCTGCTTGCTTCGCTAACCAACCCCTGTGTTTGGTTTTCCGGATACACACTTTTAAGATTTTTTTTTTGTTTGAATTGTTGCTATTTCATTAGTTTCACTTTTATTTCAGAACGTATGTATAAACAATATTTGGAATCTTTAGAGTCCCAACATGCTGAATCTTTTAAATGAGGTCAGTGAGACATGTGTTTAATGACTTTGTACCATAATTCAGGATAGGTTTCTCTGTTTGGAATTTCAGCACAGACAAAACAATCTACATCATCAGCAGTTAATAATTTTTTTTTGCAAAGTAACCAATAAGTGCATGTGAGGTAAAACACGTTTTTGAAATTCTCTGACTTAAACTTCAAAGCATTACAATATTTACATACTTCTGACATATCACCTGTGTCCATATATTCGATCTCTATTCACCTTTTAGTTATTTCTCCAAGTAATAATTTCTCTTTTTTTGCACTAATGTGATGTTTACTGTCTTTGTTTTGACAGTGTCATTTTTTTCTGCTTTCATATTTTGTATCTTGCTCTGCATGTGTTTCATGCCTATGTTTTTTTTGAGTCTTTTGAATTCCAGTTTTCATTATCTCTAACCTGCTCTACATGTGTTTGGCCCCTTTGTTTTGTAAACTCTTTATGACGTTTTACTTTGTTTTCTACTCTGTTTTTTATTTCTGACCTCGCTTTGTCCTGCTTTTTTTTCAATGACACCTGGGGCCTCATGTATAACGCCGTGCGTAGAACTCACACTATAACATGGCGTAAACACAAAAGCGGGATTGTGCGTATGCACAGAAAAATCCAGATGCAGGAATCTGTGCGCACGCAAACTTTCACGTTCTTCCACTACATAAATCCCGGTCAGCGTGAAAAGTAACACACGTGCACGCGCCTTCTGTCCCCCCCCCCAACTCCTCCCAGAATTACACCTCTTTGAATATGAAAATCAATATAAATAGCCTTCTGTGAAAAGACAATGGGAAAAGCACAGGGGAAAATATAAGAATTTCAGCGATTACCAAGTGGAGGCAAAGGAAAAACGTACTATTTGTTGGTTTAAACAGTGGTATAATCAACAAAAGAAAGTTAATCGAGTGACAGAGTGTCGGAGAAACTCGAAAGATCAAGTTCACAAAGTCGCACAGTGCCAGAAATAAAAAAGAAATCACATATCAAAGTCGCAGTGAAAAGGCAAGTCGTAGCCCACCGTCTGAGTGTCATATGAAAGGGTACAGACAAAAAAAATAGGCACACAGTGGGGAAAAAAGCATGAAATGTCAACTTTAATCTCGAAATTTCCACTTTAATCACGTAGTTTATTTTGCCATTAAAGTAGAACATCATAAACTTCATCTTAAAATCGTTTATTTTACTAGTTTCTCAAGTAGCACGTTAAATGCCTTGTTCTGTATTTGATCTTCTATGTGCTCTATGTGTGTGAATCACTACGTGCTTCCGTTCTTTCTCTTTCTCCGACAGAACACAGAATCCATTACATTCGAGATATTACAGCTCTCTGAATAATTAAAATACTGAGATGTATATGTGATATCATTTTCATGATGATAGGAATGAAAGCATTTTATTAAACATGGGAACACAGTGGCGCAGTCATTGTTCATATCTTACGCAAGAGGCTTGCTGCGCCATGTGCGGCCTTCGATGAAATAATTTATCACAGAAATACTGTCTCTTTCAAACCTACTAACCTCCAATTCCTGTACTTACTTTTCTTTCTCCAAATACCCAATCGCCACACAATCAGCTATGTAATAGACGTTAAGCCATCTGTAAGCTTAGAACGCCGATTCTTCAAAACTTTCAAGGAACATTGAAATATCTTCGTAGTACATGTTTGATTATTCTATTCGTCTATCCTTCCAGTGTCGCGTCAGCACCAGCAAGAATATAGCGCAAGGCAGGAGCTATCCGTGAACTAGTTATACGCTGTGGCACCGTGTCCTCACATGCTTAATTATTAACAATACAGATTATTTAAATGAAGTTAAAGTTTTATCTGTATACTATAAGCAACATATTTTGCTGCATTTCATCTTAAAAATGATATTGTCATCATACGCACTTTATAAAGTAGCGCAGGTTGTGCAATATTATAACTGTAGTGTAAGTTTACAGTGAGGTAATTGTACTTATAAGTGCAAACAGTTCTACAAGGAGCACTTGATGGACTGATTGAGTGCGTTTATAGTTCTTGGGATGAAACTGTTTCTGAAACGCGAGGTCCATACAGGAAAGGCTTTGACGCTTTTTCCCGTGTTTGAGGTAGTGTGTACTTGAAACTGTATACCGATAATTCTCTTTCCGATCAACTGCTTCTGTGATTCACACTCAGATACAGTGATATAAATACTCCGAGTGGTGCAGTGAGAGTAATATGGAAAAAGATGATCCGCAGTGGCAACCCTTAACGGGAGCAGCAAAAAGAAGAACAAGATGCAGTGAGCGTAACAACGCTAAAGCAGTTATGGTATTTGGAATACTATGGCTATTCCCTGGACCATTATATTGCTACATGTTAATTACAATCAGATGCATTACACTAATAAACAATATGCAGTTAATTTCAGTGTATTTATAAAGCCACGTCAGGAATGTGGAGCTAAGAAAGAAAGGGTGACCACACAGGAACAATAGCACTGCTTTGACGCTGGGTGCCGCCAGTCTGCAAAACCGAGCGGAGAAATTGCGTACGCCAAGGTATGAGTTACCGTGGAAATGTGCGTGGCTTTACGCCAAGTTTAGGTTTTATACATCGCGATTTGAGCGTGGAAACGTTTGTACACAACATTTCTGTGCGTACGCACCGTTTATACATTAGGCCCCTGGTCCGTGGTGATTATTTTCCCTTTTTCGAGTAATAATTTCTGTTTGTTTGCACTACTGCGATCTTTACTTTCTTTTTTTATACTTTCTAATTTTCCTACTTTCATATTCTTTAACTTTCTCCACATTTGTATCACACACACTTTTTTTTTTTTGAGCCTTTCGAATTCCACTGCTTTAATAATCTGCTCAGCATGTGTATAGTGCCAACGTTTGTGAACGTGTTTATGAAGTTCTACTTTGTCTTTTACTCTGTCTTTTAATTCTGAGCCCGATTGGACGTTCTTTGTTTCAATTTCACTTGTTACAGGCTGATAATTACTTTCTTTATTTTCTGAATTTGCACCTAGATTATTTTTTCTTTTTTGTTCTTTTTTCTCTCCAACGCTTTTGAGTCTCTTTTCTCCGCACTGCTTTCTTCTTCGCTTAGTCGTCGATGTTTAATTTATTACGTATTGTCCTTATACACTTTATATGCACTGAGACCCTGGATCTGTGTGTGCTCAAATCCTTCACACGACTGAATGTTTTGCTGCCCTGTTGTCTTATTTGATATTGATTGTAAGTAGGGTGTGTCCTGACGGTCCTGGGTCAATCTCTTGGCACAATGTCTCATGTTTAAGGTCCTCGCGGGTCTTTTAACTGTCTTCCATGATCGTAATGTGAAGATCACGTCTCGACGCCCTACTGTTTCTCTCCAGGATTTTTTTTTTTATAATAGAGAGAAATAGTTATAGAGTTAATAGCAAAAAATCATCATAGACCCCAAGTGCTATTTAATGTCATAAATGCTGCATTAAATTTTCCAACCCCCCATTTGCTCTGAGTTGTCAATCTCCATGTGTGAGTTTTTAAATGTCTTTGTTTACAAAGTCAATACAATCAGATCTAGTTTACCACCACTCTCCTATGATGAACCTAATTCCCCTACCTATTCCGTGATTTTAAATGAATTTGCACCTGTCTCTCTTCCATCTTTGTCCCAGTTGGTCAGCAATCTCATGTCCACAACCTGTCCCCCTGATATAATTCCTACACCCTTGTTAAAGGAAGTCTTTGAAGCTCTTGGGTCTTTTATTATGTGCATTATTAATACCTCCCTCAGAACTGGTTCAGTCTCGGCCCATTTTAAATATGCTGTAGTGTACCCTCTCTTAAAATAACCAAACCTTAATCCCACTATACTGTCAAAATTTAGACCAATATCTTAGCTACTTTTTATTTCAAATATCCTGGAAAAGATTGTACTTGATCAATTGGAAGCATTTCTAGAGGATAATCACTTACATGAAACTTTTCAATCTGGTTTTAAACAACATCACAATACAGAAATGGTTCTTTAAAAGTTCTTAAAATATTTTATTAACTGTTGATGCTGGGTCACCTGTTGTACTTGTGCTTTTAGATTTGACTGCAGCTTTTGACATCATTGATCACAACATTTGACTATATCATCTAGAGAATGTTATTACCATTCAAGGTACTGCTCTAAATTGGTTTAATTCTGAAAGGGTTCTTTTCCTGTTAATTTGGGTGAATCATCATCTTCTTACAGTCAACTAAAATATGGGATCCCACAAAGTTCTATACTTGGGCCGGTTTAGTTTTCATTATACATGCTTTATCTTGGCTCTTTTTTCCGGAAACATAACGTATCTTTCCACTGTTTTGCAGGTGACACTCAAATTTATCTACTTTTTAGAAACAACTCCCTGGGATCTCTTTTGGATGGTCTGGATGATGTAAAGGGCTGAATGTTGTTAAATTTTCTCGACTCAAATCAAAGTAAAACTGAGATTGTGCTGCTTAATTAATCTAGTACACTTGTCTCTAATCTAGACCCTTTAGCAAAACACTGCAAGACAAATGTAAAAAGCCTTGGTGTTATCCTCGACAATAGTCTTAAACTGGATAAGCAGATAAACTCTGTCATAAGAAGCTGTTTTTTTCCAGTTAAGAATCATCTCAAAAATCATGCCTTTTCTTTGATTTGCTGACTTGGAAAAAGTTGTTCAGGCTCTTATTTCATCCCACCTTGATTATTTGTAATTCAGTATACAGTGGTGTCGGTCAAACTCTTCTTTCTCACCTACAGTTGGTTTAAAACTCTGCTGTGAGGCTCTTAATGGGGTCACATAAGCGTGAGCACATAACTCCTATTTTGGCTTCTCTACATTGGCTTCCCATCAGTCTTAGAATCTTTTTAAAAATTTTAGTGCATACTTTTAAATGTTTAAATGGTCTGGCCCCTGCTTATCTGTCTGATCCCCTTGTCTCTTATGCCCCTTCTCGATCCCTGAAATCATCTGACCAGTTGTTACTGGCCTTACCATGATCAAGGAGAAAGAAATGGGGTGAGCAAGCTTTGTGGTGACTGCTCTTCGGCTCTGGAACAGCCTACCGATTCAGATGAGATCAGCTCCAACAATGTCAAGTTTTAAATCCTTGCAGAAAACAAATTTTTTCTCCCTGGCTTTTAGTCACTCAGAATGTTTTTTATATGTTAGAAATTATTTGTCAATTGTTTATTACTTTTTCTTTCATTTACTTTTTGATTTATTTTTAACTTTTTATTTATTAACCAGTAACGGCGCACTGCACAATAACATGCAGTGAATACACTTGACTTGAACATTCATAGTTTTCATCCTCTTTCTCTGTATGTTTAGCATTTGTTTGCTCAGAGGTTGATGCGCTTGCTGCTTCCTGAGCAGCTCTTCTTCTCTCCACCCTAGTGGCCCACTTCTTCTCATCTTTCGTCGGCATCATTTTGCGTTAAAACTGATTAAGTCAGTGTTTGTGTTGCAATTACTTAGCATGTTTTCTTTAATTTTTCACTTAAGCTGGCACTTAAATTTTCAATCTGCCTCAAAAATGATTTAAGAAATGAAGAGGTAGGGGAAGTAATGGCGAAGGTGGTAGGGATGAGAACGGCACCCATACAAGTGTTCCACACGGCCACCCTGCCGAGAGTTGATTCTAAAATAAAATAAAAATATAAAAAGAGGAATAACCTTGGAGGTCAATCATCACCCCCGAAAGTGGATAGTAGACGTAACGTAGCATATGTGTACCAAATTTCAGGTCAATAGGTCAAACGGTTTGTGAGCTACATGTGATTTAAAATCCTGGACAGACAAACAGCCACGGTAGCGTATTATAAAGATGTTTGACTTTATTTTCTACTTTCATGTACAGCACTTTGGAAACCATTTCTGTGCCCTTAAATGTGCTGTATAAATAAACTCTGACTTGACTTGACATTAATTTAAAAGGCAGATGACTCAATTCAAGTATCCTAAAGTTGTTGTACTAATATTATAGGACAAAATGACGCTCTTGCACAGTTCAGTAATAAGTTTACTCCACTCTGTCCAGGCTGTCTTATTAGTAAAGATAGTCTGTATTACTACTGTTTTGTCATTGTCAAACTTCAAAGTAAGGCTTTGGTCATGCACGGCAATGCAGTTGTGAGTGAACACAAAAACTATGTGCACTGTTGTTCAATGTGAGATTGTTAGATGTGTGTCACTTGAATTCTGATAATGTGCAGTCTACTATTCAGGAAGTCCTGGATCTAGTTACATAACCTGTTTAGACTAAAAGTCCTGAACTTTCTTACTAACCTCAGTGAGATGATGATATTGCATGTCGTACAATGCTGAGCATGCTGTTATATCAATAAACAGTATTCTCATGTAAATATTCATTTTGTCAAAAAAGATAGTACTGTGCAGATAGCTGAGGAAATTGCATTCTTTTAGATTGTGCTCTTAGAGTTATAAACAAACACTGTATGTATAATGAAAATTATTCTGTCATATAAATTGACACTATAAGTAACTTCTAGATTCACTTAATGAGACCTTGATGAGTGTCACAGGCTGGCAGTCAATCAGATACATGCATAAAGGAGACTGTAACCTGAGCTATTGACATAGAAAATATTAAAGGCGCTGCCTACTTTGTGTGTGCAGCCAAAGATACTGCCTAAACTTACTGCTCTCTGAGTGTTCACTTTCATTAGACATTTCCTCACTTTTTCAATGGACGGGGTGAGAGCCTTGTCACCCGGAGAGCTAGTGCTTCTGCTATTCGTGTGTTACTGGTTTCCAAATAGTACATCTATAGACTTTGCAGCAAAAGAAGTACTGCACATCTCAAGTATATTTTCTTCCTTAGCCGCTATCACCCCATGCATTGTGAAGCTAGCTATTTAATGTCAAAAAACATAAACATCTACCAACACACTTTAGCATTGTGAAATTTTCTTAACATTTTGGTCATAAGCTAACATTTCACAATGTAGTTACCAATCGTGTACAACAGTAGACAAATCTGCGCTAACTCAGAATTTGTGCTAAAAATGTTCCATAGATCAAGCAACAAAAATTAAATGAAAAATAATAAACATCATATAATGGCTGAATGTGAAACTTAGCATTAATATGGAAGTGGGATATTTGTAATATTCCAAAGGTACATTATGAATAATTAGAGCATTTACCTGTGAATATATTTTACACTGTGAATAAATTTGAATCTTATATTTTATGATGGTCTAGCCAACAAAATATTATACAAGTATACGTAGGGTGACATAAATAGCCAGACATGTTTATTGGCATAATAAATATTTTGGTACATATCTTACAGATGGCATTGTTACCATTTGAAAGGAATTTGTTTTGCAAAATTATTTGCATAATAATTGAAAATGGTGAGCTTGCTCAAGAGAATGCTCTGAGTGTGTTCTCTTTTTCTTATAGTTGTTCAGTTATTATTAGTTTTCAAAAACTAAATATGAATTCAGACTCTAAGTGTAACCTATTTAGTACATGTAGCCTGGTATCTGAAAAAGGTGTACAGGTTTTTTTGCTGAAGTTTCCACCTGAGGAGATGCAGCTACAAGGTGAGTGACATTTAAAAAAATGAAAAAGGCCAAAAACAGATAAATCACTGAGACCGTACCAGCATTTATCTTAGAGAGTGCAGAAAAAAAATAATAAGCCATTGTCAAGTGTGTGATCAATGAGATGACTTTGTAGGGATCGAGTTGAAATGAACATCAGAAAGGGGTGGGGTAAAAAATGCTGGCAGCTAACCAACTTGTCTGCTTCTGCTTTCCCAATAGTATAGATTCTGATGCATAGGAACAGTAGCCATAACTCAGTCCGCCAACTGGAACATGTCTAAACGGTCCCCAGTGCAAGTATGTCTCAATTCAGCCATCATGAAGACTGGATCATTTTTCAGTAATCAGAATAGTTGTTGTAGTGGCTGTTGGCAGGGTTTTATGCATCTAAATGTTTCCTCCAAGAAGACAGATTCTTAATAAAAGATATTTCCTGCTCATTTTCTTTTTTTTTAAGTTTAATAGTGGTTGGAAGCTGGCCATCATCAAATTATCCATCCATCCATCCATCCATTCTCTAACCCGCTGAATCCAAACACAGGGTCACGGGGGGTCTGCTGGAGCCAATCCCAGCCAACACAGGGCACAAGGCAGGAACCAATCCTGGGCAGGGTGCCAACCCACCGCAGTCATCAAATTATTGAAAGATAAAGAGATCAGGAATATATAAAGTGGAACTGCTCATGAAAGGAAATGGTTACAAAAAGGCTATATAAATACAGCAAATAGCTAACCTGTACAATTGGGTATAGTCAGTATGTGATTAGAGAAATATGTTGCAATATTATGTGAAAAAATAGCATTAGAATGTTTAACAGAATCTTCTTTGATTCTTACGAAGCTCATGATGAGCTACCCTGAGAGACATGATGTGCAGAAGGGAAATCTGGCAAATTTAACATATACAGCAGCTTTAGGTGGCACAGTCTATATAGCATTACAACACATGGTTCAACAATTCTGTTGCAGCTACAAAATATATCTTATAAACATGACTTGTGAGTCATCATTGAATCATAACTTTACATAATCATACAATGAGCAGAAGGAATACATGAATAATAATGCAATGCATCATATGAGATATCTTATCCAACAGACACTTTTCAAAAAAAGCAAAAATTGCATAAAGAGGTCTCTACAGGCAATAACTAGAGATAATTACAACAATTTCCTATACTAAAGAACTTGCAGACATTTTCATTTGACAGTAACTTGTGCAGTGCAAACTGCCTTGGCTGGCAGTGTCTTCATAACAAACAAGGAGAAAGATAAATTTAACAAGCATGGATCAAAACTGTTTGAGACAAAATAAAAAAAGCATAAAGATATAACACTAGGGACAATAGGACAGGAAAGTAAATTTTGCTTATTTTTTAAAAACTAAGCCTATACCCCGTTTAGGGTTGGCTCTCACTTTGTGCCTAGTGCTGCCATTATAGATGTTAGCTCTGCATAACCATGAAGCAGATGAGACATTTTGTAAATGAATGGATGGTTGGATTTAGAAACAATTTTTTCGCAGAAAGATCTGTAAATACCTAGCAGTGCACTTTAAAGTGTCACTATGGGTATTGTCATATCTTGGACAAGTTAGGTTGTAAGGAGATAATAAGCTTTATTTGAATTAATGGCCTGTTTGCATTAAACATTTTCTACAGTATTTGAGAAGTACTAAGTATAAACACAGTATAAGAAGTGCTTTTGCCACAGTTCACTTTATCACTCTGGATTGGATTAGTCAGATTTAATAATTCTTTGTTACATCTTTTAGTCATTGTCTGTTCCAGCATAATTGAGATCCAAACAGTAGTTCCAAAGTTCGAGCAAAGATGAATAAATGAACTGGCATTGCTTGAATTATATTATAAGTTTCTACTCTTATATTTCAATATGTTGTATCTCATTGTATTTCTGGTTTGCACAACAAAATACACTGGCAAGTATGTTCTCCCTGTATGAACTTAATTTCTGCTATATATTTTGTGAGCTGTTGTAGAACACAGAAGAGTCATAGTGAACAAAGGTTTATCTAACAAAAGAGATGTAAGCCTCAGGAGACTGGAAAAAAAAGTAGTTCAGAGTCTTTATCAGGGTCGTTACACAGAGAATCTTCCTAAATCTTTTAACATATTATAGGCATTTCTGAACACATTGGACACAAACTAAGCAAAAGTCAAAAGTATTAATTTCACATTAGTTTCTTTTTTTACTTTTTGTTTTTTTTTTCTTTTCTGTTTAAGCATTACATCTCTCATTATTTCATTGTATGCACTGCCACCTTTTATAGCAGGGTCAACAACAACAACATTTATTTATATAGCATATTTTAATACAAATGGTGTAGCTTTAGCTTTGTAGCTGGCTTTTCAAGATGAAGAAAGAAAAGTTTATCAAAAACAAAAATAAGATAAGGCAATACTAAATTACAAAGAATAAGGTAAAATCCGATGACCGGGAGGACAGAAAAAAAACTCCAGATGGACTGAAGAAAAAAAATCAAAATCTGCAGGGGTTCCAAGGCCAAAAGACTACCACCACTGAGCATTCTAGCTAACATAAATGATCTAAATCAGTCCTCATGGTTTTCAGGCTTCACGTGAAAAAATTTGATGATGATGGTGATGTGGACATCTGGGGTACTGCCTTCAATCCATCAATGCTGGGACTGCAAGGTGCCTTGATCAGGTGGTGGTGGCGCAGATCGACATCAAACAAAAAACAGAAAAAGAACAGCAGAGAAAAGCAAGGATTAGATGGAATTCAGAGCCAAGAAAAAAATGAATTCAAAGCACATATGGTTTATCAGGAGCACACTACAATGGATCTATGAGAAAGCCATGTTAAAATAATGTGTTTTTAGCAGTTTTTTGAAATGCTCCACTGTATTAGCCTGGCAAACTTCTATCGCTAAATTATTCCAGATTTTATGTGCATAACAGCAGAAGGCTGCCTCATCACTTCCTTTAAGTTTAACTCTTGGAATTATAAGCAGACCCTGATTTGAAAATCTAAGAGTTACAATTTGGAGTGAAAGGTGACAGGCATTCCAAAATATAGGACGGAGCGAGATTATTTAAGGCTCTGTAAACCATTAGCAGTATTTTAAAGTCAATTCTGAATGGCATGGGTAACCAATGTAATGACATCAAAACTGGAGAGATGTGAACAGATTTTCTTTTCTTAGTTAAGATTCTGGCAGCTGGATTTTGCACTAGTTGCAACCAATTGATGTCTTTCTTGTGTAATCCTGAAAGGAGTGCATTACAGTAGTCTAATCTAGTAATCTAAAAACAAAAGTGTGAACTATTTTCAGCATTTTGCAAAGTTATAAGGGATCTAACTTTTGCTATATTCCTTAAGTGAAAAATTGTTATCCTGGTAATCTGATTAATATGCGATTTAAAATTTAGGTCAGAGTCTATAATTACCTCAAAATTCTTTACCTCCGTCTTGACTTTTCAGCCTAACAGATGAAGTTTATTTCTAATACCCTCACTATATCCATTTTGCCAACAACTATGATTTCTGTTTTTTTCTTTATTTAGTTTGAAAAAATTACTATTCATCCATTCAGAAACACAAGTAAGACATTGTGTCAGTGAACCAAGAGAGTCGGGGTCATCAGGCGCTATTGATGAATACAGCTGCATGTCATCATCATAGCTGTGGTAGCTCATATTATGCCTTGAGATAATCTGACCTAACGGAAGCACGTAGATCAAAAAAGAGTAGTGGACCCAGCGTAGATCCTTGTGGAACACCATTCATGTGTCTTTGAAGTATAATTACCATTACTAACAAAGAATTTTCTACCTGTTAAGTGAGACTCAAACTAATTTAAGACATTGCCAGAGAGGCTCACACAATGATTAAGGTGATTTCTAAGAATATTGTGATCAATGGTATCAAATGCTGCACTCAGATCTAAGTGGATGAGAACAGATAAATGGCCTCTGTCCGCTTTAACCCACAAGTCATTTACTATTTTAATGAGTGCAGTTTCTGTACTGTGATTTGTTCTAAAACCTGACTGAACTTGTCAAAAATAGCATGTTTATTCAAGTGATCATTTAGCTGTATAATGACTGCCTTTTCTGGAATTTTACTTAAGAAAGGCAGGTTAGAAATAGGGCTAAAATTGTCAAAAACAGAGGAGTCAAGTTTATTTTTCTTGAGCAGGAGTTTAACAATAGTTTGTTAGGACAGTCTGGGAAGACCCTTGTATCTAATGATTAATTTATTATATCAAGCACACTATCAATTAGCACATCGGATACTTCTTTGAAAAAACTTGTAGGTATTAGGTCAAGGGTGCAAGTGCAGGATTTCAGCTGAGAAATTATTCTATATAGATCAGTTAAATCTATCCTGGTGAAAGTATTTAATTAGCTTAAAATGGAATACCGGGATTTAATAGGATCAGCTTTGGTGGATGTACTATATTATCCATCCATCCATCCATTGTCCACCTCTTATCCGAAGTTGGGTCGCGGGGGCAGTAGCCTAAGCAGGGAAGCCCAGACCTCCCTCTCCCCAGCAACCTCCTCCAGCTCCTCTGGGGGGACCCTGAGGCGTTCCCAGACTGGCCGGGAGATATAATCCCTCCAGCGTGTCCTGGGTCTGCCCCGTGGTCTTCTCTCAGTGGGACATGTCCGGAACACCCCCCTAGGGAGGCGTCCTGACCAGATGCCCGAACCACCTCAACTGCTCCTCTCAATGCGGAGGAGCAGCGACTCTACTCCAAGTCTCTCCCGGATAACTGAATTCCTCACCCTTTCTCTAAGGGAAAGTCCAGCCACCCTGCGGAGAAAACTCATTTTGGCTGCTTGTATCTGCGATCTTGCTCTTTCGTTCACTACCCAAAGCTCATGGCCATAGGTGAGGGTAGGAACGTAGACTGACTGGTAAATCGACAGCCTCACCTTTTGGCTCAGCTCTCTCTTCACCACAATGGGCCGTTGCAGAGCCCATATTACTGCGAATGCTGCACCGATCCGTCTGTCAACCTCCCGCTCCATTCTTCCCTCATGCGTGAACAAGACCCTGAGATACTTGAACTCCTCCACTTGAGGCAGTGATGTGTTCCCAACCCGGAGAGAGCATTCCACTCTTTTCCGGCAGAGAACCATGGCCTCGGATTTAGAGGTGCTGACTCTCATCCCTGCTGCTTCACACTTGGCTGCGAACCACGCCAGTGAGAGCTGAAGGTCACTGTTCGTTGAAGCCAACAGAACCACGTCATCCGCAAATAGCAGAGACGAGATTCTGAGGTCACCGAACCAGACCCCCTCCGCTCATTGGCTGTGCCTAGAAATTCTGTCCATAAAATTTATGAACAGAATCGGTGACAAAGGGCAATCCTGGCGGAGTTCAACCTCAACAGGAAATGAGTTTGACTTATTACTGGCAATGCGGACCAAACTCCTGCTCCTCCTGTACAGGGACTGAATGGCTCATAACAACGAGCCTTGTACCCCGTATTCTTGGAGCACACCCCACAGAATGCTTTGGGGGACACGGTTGAATGCCTTTTCCAAATCCACAAAACACATGTGGACTGTTTGGGCAAACTCCCATGCCCCCTCCAGGATCCTGGCCAAGGTGTAGAGCTGGTCCAGTGTTCCATGGCCGGGATGGAATCTGCATTGTTCCTCTTGAATCCGAGATTCAACTATCGACTGAACACTCTTCTCCAGCACCCCTGCATAGACCTTACAGGGGAGGCTGAGGAGTGTGATCCCCCTATAGTCGGGGCACATCCTCCGGTCACCCTTCTTAAAAAGGGGGACCACCACCCCGGTTTGCCAACCCAGAGGCACTGTACCTGATGCTGCAGAGACATGTCAACCAGGGCAGCCCCACAACTTCCAGAGCCTTGAGGAACCCAGGGTGGACCTTGTCCACCCCAGGGGCCCCGTCACCTCGGAGCTTTTTAACTACCTCGGTGACCTCGGCCCCTGATATGGACGGGCCACCCCTGGAGTCCTCCAGCTCTGCTTCCTCTAAGGAAGACATACTGGTGGGATTGAAAAGATCCTCGAAGCATTCCTTCCACCGGTCAATAATATCTACAGTTGAAGTCAGCAGGGCCCTATCTCCACTGTACACAGTGTTGGTGGAGCACCGCTTTCCCCTCCTGAGGCACTTGACGGTTTGCCAGAATCTTCTCGGTGCCAACCGAAAGTCGTTTTCCATGGCTTCCCCAAACTCCTCCCATGCCCGTGTTTTTGCCTCTGCAACAGCCGATGCCGCCAAACGCTTGGCCCGCCAGTACCCCTCAGCTGCCTCTGGAGTCCCACTGGTCAACCAGACCCGATAGGACTGTTTCTTTAGCGTGATGGCCTCTCGAACCTTAGGTGTCCACCACCGGGTTCATGGATTGCCGCCACGAGAGGCACCGACAACCTTGCGGCCACAGCTCCATTCTGCAGCTTCGACAATGGAGGCTCGGAACATGGCCCAGTTAAAGATCTTTCTGACCGATTACACTGCAAGACGTTCCCAGCTGACCCTCACTATACATTTGGGTCTGTCTGGTCTGACCGGCAGCCTCTCCCACCATCTGATCCAACTTACCATCAGGTGGTGATCAGTTGACAGCTCTGCCCCTTTCTTCACCCGATTGTCCAAGACATAAGGTCTCAGATCCGATGACACGATTACAAAGTTGATCATCAAACTGCGACCTTGGGCATCCTGGCGCCAAGTGCACTTATGGACACCCTTATGCTCGAACATGGAGTTCGTTATGGACAATCCATGACCAGCACAGAAGTCCAACAACTGCACATCACTCGAGTTTAGATCGGGGAAGCGTTCCTCCCAATCACACCTCCAGGTTTCACTGTTTTTGCCGATGTGAGTGTTTAAGTCTCCCAGCAGGATGATAGAGTCCCCAGAAGCTGCGCTTCACATCGCTTCCTCCAGGGACTCCAAGAAGGCTGGGTTCTCTAAAGCGCAAACAACAGTCAGAGTTCTTCACCCAACTCAAAACTTCAGGGAAGCAACCCTCTCGTCCAATGGGGAGAACCCCAACGTGCAGGCCTCGAGCCAGGAGGCCAGAAGCAAGCCCACTCCAGCTCAACGCCTTTCACCCACAGCAACTCCAGTGTAGAACAAAGGCTAGCCTCTCTCAAGAGGAATGGTTCCAGAGCCTAGACCGTGCGTAGAGGTGAGCCTGACTATATCTAGCCGGTACCTCTCAACCTCTCGCACCAGTTCAGACTCCTTCCCCGCCAGAGAGGTATGTCCCCAGAGCCAGTTTCAGTAACCGAGGGTCGGAACGCCAGGGCTCCCACCACCCACATCACATTGCACCCGACCCCTATGGCCCACTCTCTTGTGGGCCCACCACCTGCAAGAGAGAACTACATTACTCCTTCGGGCTGAGCCCGGCTGGGCCCCATGGTCAAAGGTCCAGCCATCAGGCGCTCGCCCAGGGTGGGGCCTCGGGTACCCTTTCCCGGGCAAGGGAAATGCCTATCCTTGATTTGAATCCATGTGGAGTCTCAGGATCGAGTTAGTCTGGATCTTCACCTCAGACCTGTTTGCCTTGGGAAGCCCTACCAGGAACATGTAGCTCCGGACAACATAGCTCCGAGGATCACTAGACCGCGCAAGCCCTTCTGCCACGGCAAGACCTCAATCCAAGAAGGGTACTATATTATGTACTCTATATATATATATATATAAAATCCTAAGCCTAAAAGTGCAACGATTTTGTGCAACAATTTTATGTGACGTTTTTATATCACTTTTTTTTGTCACCCTTTAAATCGGGTTTATTTTAAAACCTACATATATAAGTTTGGTATCATTCTTTTCAGAATTTATCAAACTTTAATGTGATGTTGTTAGACATAAACTAAAAAATATTAAGAACTCACGTGCCGCGAGATGAGACTTTGTGCCAAAAGATTTAACCACCGGAAATAAAACATAAAGAGTAGGACAGCTGCTGTACAGGCTTTTAAATGTTCGAAGCGAGATGCAGATCACACAGCATGGCAGCAGCAGCAAGCCAGCAGCTGATCGAGCAAAGAGGAGGTAAAAAAAAAACTGTATTTGTTTCCCATTATATCACAGCTTAAGAGGGGGTTTCGGAGGAGCAACCACATCTCCTTGGAGTGCGTTCAGCTTCCTGCTTCACAACACGAGCAGGAGAGATGTGAAGTGGCTGGTGCGAATCGCAGGCTGGGGGGGTTGGTGAGCGAAGCAAGCAGGGGGCGAAACCCCTAGTTTCTAATATCATTAATTTTGTGTTTAAAAAATATAGCAAAAGCCTCACAAGTTTCATTGGGCATTCCATTGAGCGACCTGGGTTTAGCAAATGATCAATGGTAGAGAATAAAACTCTTGGATTACCAGCATTATTATTTATAATTTTAGAAAATTAGCACTGCTTCTCCAGACAGAATATGTTTTTATTTTCTGTTATTTTAGCCTTCACTATTTCATACTGAACAAGTGAAATAGTGAACTATCAATTTAGTAGGATCACGCAGTTGTTATGCTCTACACCGATGCAACTAATTGCCAGATGGATACAAAATTACAGTCTTCACAGTTTTACTCATGAAATATTCATAAACTTAAAAGAAAACCCAGACACAAATAGGTGATGCAGTATCACCGGGAAGATGGTAAAAATAAAAACAATATGAAGTATCAATTAATATTATGTCAAAACAAAATAAAAGCAAAAATTACAAATATGTATCTGACAGCTGTTGGTGAAAGTGATACATGTCACAAGTAGTGTTAAGTGAAATTGCCACAGCATAGTGAACAAAGATAGCAGACTCTCACATTAACAAAATATTAAAGTAGCTCATCAAACTAGGTTGCTCATTTGGTCAAATGTAAAAAGGCTAAGAAACGCAATGTCGTACACTCAGGTCCTGGAGAGGAAAGACGTACATTAGGCATAGAATGAATTTGTTACATTGAATTGGCATCAAGTGTGACATGATTATTTCTATGGAACTTAAAGCAGTGGAGAATGTTATAAATCAGTGACAAATTGTTGTGAAAGGTACAGGTATATTACTAGCCACAAAGAAGAACTAGCTTCCTGGGCTAGAAAAAGGTTTTTTTGGCTTGTTTTTCTCCATCTATGTGTTGGCTAGATGTAGTGGTTATTCAAACCCCTTCACTTCCTGAACACTTTATTGTGTTGTAGACTTTATCTTAAATGGATAAATTTGCAATTTTTGCCCATCCAACAACACTCAATAACCCATAATGCCAAAGTAAAAACATGTTTTCAGAAAAGTTAGCAAATTTATTAAAAACCAAAAACTTAAATCTCTAATTTATATAATTATTCAGATGTTAAGTGCAGCATTTGGTAGAAGTCCATTTGGCAGCAGTTACAGCTTTAAGGCTTCTTGGGTAAAGCCAATGTCACCTTAAGCAACTTTTTGTTGTGCAGTAAGTCAAGTTTGATGATCATATTTGCTGATCTTAAATCATATGACTGAAAATTGCAGCCTATGTCTTATCAACCAAGTGCAGTCAAGCTTGTCCCTTGTCCTGACAGCCAATAGCATGATGCCTAATGGAGTAGGTGTTGTACAAAGGTTAACAGATTCAGGGAGTTCATCAGCAATTTCTTCCCTTCATTTCTTTTTTCTGTTCTGTTCTGGCATGTAAAATATTGGACATCAGACAGACAAGCTTCTCTTCTGTGTGTGAGGGCCAAAGCCCACATGCTATATGACAGGGCAGGCTCTGTACAGGTTCTGTACAAAGTCTTAATAGATCGGGGGCATTCAGCTACAGTATCTGCCCTTTTTTCATTCTGTTTAAGTGCATAAAACATCAGACATCAGACAGACGAGCTTCTCTTTGATTTTTGAAGTTCAAAATATGTATTCCTTATTCCTCGTTTCTGGATTCTATGTATTGTCCATCCATCCATTTTCCAACCCGCTGAATCCGAACACAGGGTCACGGGGGTCTGCCGGAGCCAATCCCAGCCAACACAGGGCACAAGGCAGGAACCAATCCCGGGCAGGGTGCCAACCCACCGCAGTTCTATGTATTGTACTTCTGGATAAGTATATATTGCTTGTGAGCACTTCTGGGTACACAGCCCACACCTCTGACTAATGAGAAAATCAAACTTGTTTTGTATGTGACATTAGGCAATCATTTTCACTGGCGTGTACAGCTGACTACTTCTAACTGGCTAAATTTATGCAAATGAATACTATGACTGAAAATTGCTGGAAAAGTTGTCTAATATGACGTGAACTTAAGTCTCTACAAGCTTTGCGCATTTAGATATGGGTAGTTTATCCCATCCCTTCTGGCAGAACCTCTCAAACCTGTTCTATGGAGTTTAAAAGTCTGGGCTTTGGCCAGACCACTCGAGGACAGTCAGAAACTTGTCCCAAAGCCATTCCAGGTTGGCTGTATGCTTCAGGTTATTGTTATGCTGATAGATGAACTGTTACCCAAGTCTGAGGCTGAGTGCACTCTGGAGCAGGTTTTCTTCAAGAGCCTCTCTCTATTCAGCTGAACTAATTCTTCCCTTAATTCTGACCAGTCTCTCTGTCCCTGCTACTGCAAAGCATCAATATAGCATGATGTTGCCACCACCATGCTTCACTATATGGATGATATTAGGCAGGTGATGAGCAAAGACTGGTCTTCACCAGACATAGTGCTGGGAGTTCTGCATGTGCAATTTTTGTCTTATCAGACCAAAGTCTTTAAAATGCAATTTGTCAAATTCCAGGTGGGCTATAATATGCCTTTTTCAGAAGGTGGTTCCAAACGTCTTCCATTTCACCATTATTGAGTCGACTGTGCTCTTATTAACATTCAAGGTTTTAGTAATAATTTAATACCCTTGCCCAATCAATGATTCACCAAGCAGTTTCTTGGACTTCAGAGGTGTGTGCCTTTCTAAACTACTTCCAATCAATTCAATTTGCCACAAGTAGACTCCTTTCAAATTCTAGACACATCTCAAGGATACTTAAAGCAAACAGGTTGTATCTGACCACAATCCGGAGTGTCATAGAAAACAGACTGAATACTTATATAAATAAGAGATTTCAGTTTTTGATTTTAAATAAATCTACAAACCTTTCTGAAAACATTTTTTCATTTTGTCATTATAGGTTATTGGGTGTAGATTGATTAGCAAAAATGGCAAATTTAACCATTTAAAATGAAAAATGTAATGTTCAAAAAGTACTGTAGTCTGAATACTTCCTGAATCCACTGTATCTACAAGTATGCAGCAAATGCATTACACTAACTTCATACTGTGATGTGTGGGTCAGAGACTTGCACAAGAGTGAAGCAGGTAAGTCCAGGTTTCCAGCAAAATCAGCTTTATTGTTGTCTTAATGATATCCACATGGGAGCTGTCTCTTCAACACTCACAAAAACCCAGCCTGCATGCAATGACACTGATGTCAACCCGTAATCACTCCCTTCTCAGATTAAAACAGTAGACATACTTCCAACATAAGTGAGAAGACAGACAGAGAGCCCACAGCCAAATCAGTGACTTGTTTTAAATTGCTCCCCACATCATTCATCGGGTGACAGAAGCGTTACATGACAAGCCTGTGAACTTGCAGTTACACCAATGGTGGACAAGCAATCCCTGCCTGCATTAAGAGAGTTTCATAGTATAATTCCACTCTGTGTTTTACATCACACACATATTTTGTTTGTATAGAAGGTTTTTTTTTTAAATTGTACTGAGGGACCCGACACATAATGGCAGGTTTCAGCAATGTTTTTTTCTCTAGCCTGTCTTCAATTACTGGTACGAAGTATATTAGCAGATTAACACACACAAGGCCCAACTCTCTCAACTGACACCTAATGGAATTTCTCACAATCTAATATGTGGCTTCAAAACAAATATGGTAGAGAACAGTCAAGTTCACCTTGCTGCATAAATGATGTATTATATTGTAGTGAAAAATTGGAAAGCAAAAACAAAAAGAAAAATGGCTGAGAAAATGGGGTAAGCATCACATTTTTGCAGTGAGAGTCCTTCCTTTCATCTGTCATTAGCTATCTGTTTATCACAAGTGATGTCAAGAAGCACTGCAAATGAAATCTCTCAGTGTTCCCCCCATATAGAAGGATTTAAAAGTCATAAATATGGAATATGTTTAACATTGTTAACATTTGAGGATTAGGAATTATTGTGACTCCAAGCTCTCAGGAACAGCCCGGCACCCTATCCCAGATCCCCTGTGAATCGGTCATGGGTAGTAATACCATATATGACCAGGGGCCTCATGTATAAAATGTTGCGTACTCCCATTTCCACGCTCAAATCACGATGTATAAAGCCTAAATTTGGCGTAAAGCAACGCACATTTTCACGCTAGCTCAATCCTTGGCGTACGCAAGTTCTCCGCTCAGTTTTGCAAACTGGCGGCACTCAGTGTCAAAGCAGTGCTTTTGTTCCAGTGTGGTTTCCCTTTCTTTTTTAGATCCATATCACTGATGCAGCTTTATCATACACACTGAAATTAACCTCATATTGTTGATTAGTTTAAGGCATTTGATTGTAATTAACCTGTAACAATATAATGGTCGACGAAATGGCCAAACTATTCCAAATATCATTGCTGCTTTAGTGTTGTTACTCTCACTGCACCTTCTCCTTCTTCTTTCAGCTGCTACCATTAGGGGTTGCCACAGCGAATCATCTTTTCCATATTACTCTCACTGCACCACTCGAAATATTTATATCACTGTATCTGAGTGTGGAATTACAGCTCTACAGCAGCTGATTGGAAAGAGAATTATCGGTATACAGCATCAAGCACACGCTGCCTCAGCCATACACACTGTCTATTGAACTGCTCTCATATGTCAAACGCTTCAGAGCCTTTCCTGTACTGACCTCGTGGTTCAGAAACAGTTTCATCCCAAGAACTATAAACGCACTCAATCAGTCCATCAAGTGCTCCTTGTAGAACTGTTTGTACTTATAAGTACAATTACCTCACTGTAAACTTGCGATACAGTTATAATATTGCACAACTTGAGCTACGTTATAAAGCGCGTATTTACATATGATGATGATATTTTTAAGATGAAATGCAGCAAAATATGTTTATTACATTATACAGATAAAATGTTAACATCATTTAAATAATCTATATTGTTAATAATTAAACATTTGAGGACACTGTGATGCAGTGCTAGCTAGTTCAGGGATTGTTCCTGCCTTGCGCTGTATTCTTGCTACGACTGGCGTGACACTGGAAGGATAGATGGATAGAATGATTAAACATGTATTACGAAGATATTTCAATGTTCCTTAAAAGTTTTGAAGAATTGGCGTTCTAAGCTTACAGATTGCTTAACATCTATTACAGAGCTGATTGTGTGGCGATTGGTTACTTGGAGAAAGAAAAGTAAGGACAGGAATTGGGGGTTAGTATGTTTGAAAGAGACAGTATTGCTGCAATAAATTATTTCATTAAAGATCGCGCACAGCGCATCAGGCATCTTGCAGGAGGCAATGAACAATCTCTGGACAGGGCGCCAGCTTGTCACTATCACTGCACCACCGTGTTCCCATGTTTAATAACATGCTTTAACTCCTATCATCATGAAAATGATATCAAGTATACATCTCAGTATTTTAATTATTCAGAGAGCTGTAATATCACGAATATAATCTGTGTCCTGTCGGAAGAAGAGTAAGTCCGATTAAGAAGCACGTAGTGATTCACACACATAGAGCACATAGAAGAACACATACAAAACAAAGCATTTAACGTGCTACTTTAGTTACGATGGTATTTGAGAAACTAGTAAATTAAACGATTTAAAGATGAAGTTTATGATGTTCTACTTTAATGACAAAATAAACTATGTGGTTAAAGTGGACATTTTGAGATTTCAAGCTTTTTTCTCACTGTGTCCCTATTTTTTTTTCTTTTCTCTGTACCCTATGTGGAAAGACAGCCCCCGGACACAGACAGACAGACACCAGAATGTCCAAAACACACACGTTTTATTTTTAAACAGCACCACAATGCCTTAGTCACCAACTGTCTCTTTTCTCTCTCTCTCTCTTCCTCTCTCTTCCTCTATCGCCTCTACTCCCCACCTCACAAGCTCCATCTCCTTCCTCCAACTCCGGCTCGTCTACTGGAGGGAGGCGACCCCTTTTAAAATTACCCGCAAGAGGCTCCAGGTGCTCTGTCCAACGACACTTCCTGGTGTGGCGGAAGTGTCAGACGAGCACCCGGAAGCACTCCGGGTGAACCTGGGATTTCTTCCAGCAGCACTTCCTGGTGTGGCAGAAGTGCTACCATCCAGGGTTCCATGATCGCCCGGGCACCCCCTGTCGGTGGCCACGTCCTCCCACAGGGATGAGCTTCCCAGCTCTGTTCCAGTGGCCCCCAAGCAGACCAGGGCAGCTGCCCTCTTGTGGCCCAGGGAAGGTATTGTCCCTCTTGTGGACCGTCCAGGCGTTACGGCTGGCTAGGGTCCCCAGCTGTCTGCCACACCTAATAAGCTTTCATATGACTCTCAGATGCTCAGCTACGACTCGTCTTTTCACGGCGACTTTGACATCTGACAACTTCATTTTAATTTCGGGCACTGTGCGACTTTGTGAACTTGAGCTTTCGAGTTTCTCCGACACTCTATGTCACTTGATCAACTTCCTTTAGTTGTTTATACCATTGTTTAAACCAACAAATAGTAAGTTTTTCCTTGCGTCCACTTGTATTCGCTGAAATTCTTCTATTTTCTCCCGTGCTTTTGCCATTGGCTTTTCACAGAACGCTGATCTTAAGGACTATTTATATTGATTTGCATATTCAAAGAGGCGTAATTCTGGGAGGCGTTTGGGTGGGGCAGCAGGCGCGTGCACGTGCGTTACTTTTCACGCTGACTGGGATTTATGGAGCAGAAGAACGTGGAAGTTGGCGAACACACAGATTGCAATGATACTGGTACCATAATTATACATCCTTTTCTCTTCTCTGTCACTTTCTGTTTATGTTTTAATTACAATTATACATGTATGTGTGGAAGAAATTAAAGTAGTAACATTTTTCTTTTCTTTTTTTTTCTTTTTACTATTCTGAAGAAAACTGTTTAACATCATATCCTTGGTTTATTGTTATTGTTATTATTGCATTAGGGTTTACCATGCTTAGCCAGGGCCACTTTTTAACACCATTCCCTGGGTTTACTATCTTTATATTTTAAGACTGTTGAAGATTATATTTTATGCTTATAATATTTAGACTTTATCGGCAATAGATATCTCTATTTTTAATACTTAAACGCCGCTGTTGGGGGGCTTTTTTGTTTTGGATGTGCTCTGTCAGAGGACTGGGACTTTGTGAAGTGGGGTCCAGCCTCACATGGGGAGGCAAAATGGGGGAGTGGGGGGATGCGGGGATAAGGGGGGGGGGTGAAAGAGCTCAAGTTGGAAATTAAGGTCAAAGCTGTCTCACTTCCAGTTAAGACTACAAAATGATATCAAAAATTCAGAATCAATGTCTCTATGATAGGACAGTTAACTTTGTGAGCTGGAATGTTAAAGTCCTGAATCACGAATTAAAGAGTGTGAAAGATAGAGGCACTGTCGTCCCCTTGAACCCTCAGACCAGACGTCAGACACCAGGTAAAAGTCCAAAGTGAATATTTATTATTATAAATAAGTGTACAAAGCACCACTACTCCACACTACTCCAATAAACAATAATCAATAATAAACATTGCCACCCTTCCACACAGCTCAGCTCAACGCTCTGGTGTTTCACTGTCCTTTTTATAGTCCTTGACCCGGAAGCATTTCACATTCTCTGTCCATGTGACCTGGAACACTTCCGGGTCAGATAAAAATCCTTCTTTTCTTCACCCAGGAAGCACATCGTTCTCTTTGTCCACGTGACTCTGACGTACTTCCTGGGCGTAAGGCAAATAGTCTCTGTGCCTCCCTGCAGCGTCCTCTAGCAGGCCCCAAGGTATCCAACAGGGCTGAGAATAAAAACTACATTGTCCAGTATTCCCTGCTGGCATTCGGGGCACCTCCATGCTACAGGAAGGGCTTCACCTGGCGGCCTGGGGGTATTGGCCAGGATGAAAGGCCGGCCACATATCACAAGAGAATGAAAGTATTCTCTCACCTAACAGGTCTAAATGCTAAAATAGCATTTTACAGGAGGCCCACTTATTAAGCAAGGATCAGTTCTGGCTACAAAAAGACTGGACTGGACAAATGTTCCATTCCAGCTTTACAAAGAAAACTAGAGGTGTGGGAATTCTTATACCTAGAACAGTCTCATTTGTGGTATCAGATGTAGTATGTGATCCTGAAGGGAGATATGTGATTGTCATGGGCAATTTATTTAACTGTAAAGTGATTTTGATAAATGTATATGCACCAGGGGTGGCACAGTGGCGCAGTGGGTAGCGCTGCTGCCTCGCAGTTAGGAGACCTGGGTTTGCTTCCCAGGTCCTCCCTGTATGGGTTTCCTCCGGGTACTCCGGTTTCCTCCCACAGTCCAAAGACATGCAGGTTAGGTACATTGGCGATTCTAAATTGTCCCGTTTGTGTGTGTGTGTGTGTGTGTGCCCTGTGGTGGGCTGGCGCCCTGCCCGGGGTTTGTTTCCCGCCTTGTGTTGACTGGGATTGGCTCCAGAAGACCCCTGTGACCCTGTAGTTAGGATATAGCGGGTTGGATAAGGGATGAATAGATGGATGGTTTATGCACCAAATGTAGATCATGGGGAATTCATACAAAATGTATTTATATCCATTCCCAATGTGAACACTAATAAAATTATAATGGTTGGGGACTTTAATTGTGTTTTAAATCCAGACCTAAATAGGTCTCCTGTCACAGGTGATGACATCTAACACTGCAGAGACAATTACACAGTTTGTATCTGACCACAACTTATCTGACCCCTGGAGGTTTTTAAATCCAAACTCAAGAACATATTTCTCTCTACTCACCAGTAAATCATTGCTACTCAACAATTGATTATTTCTTTATAGATAATAATTTCTTGCCTATGATTAAATCTTGCAAGTAAGTAAAATGTTATTGTTATTTCTGACCATGCTCCTCTGATCTTGGAACTAAAATCATTATGCCCCACATACTCATCTTGCAGATGGCATCTTAACCCACTTCTATTAGCAGACGAGAACTGTACAGAATTTATATCAAAACAAATCAGTTTCTTCCTAGACACAAATACATCCTCAGAGGTCTCTGCAGGAATACTCTGGGAAACTCTAAAGGCCTTCTTAAGAGGACAGATTATTTCATATCTTTCCCACAGAAATAAATTAGAAACCAAGAAGGTATCAGAGCTAACCAGAAAAATTACTAGAATAGATCAAGAACATGCCAGGTGTCCAAGTAAAGCTCTTCTTAGGAAAAGGCAGGCTCTTCATTCAGAGCTCAACCTCTTAACAACCAAAGAAACTGAACAACTCATTTTTAAATCAAGACATCATTACTATGAGCATGGAGAGCAAGCTAATAAGTTCTTAGCTCAACAAATCCACAAGCAAGAAGTTCGCAATGCAATCCCAGCAATCACCAACACGAACGGAGACAAAATCATTGACCATAAAAACATAATGCACACATTTAGAGACTACTATAAATCTTTATATTCTACTGAGTTTAAAGAAGACAACACACAATCTAATGTATTTCTGGATGCATTACAGATACCACAAATAGATACTCTTAGTGCAGAGGAAACCTTTGGCGCTATCAGAATTACTAGATGCTATAAATTCACTTCAGAGTGGGCAAGCAGCAGGCCCTGACGGCTACCCTGTCGAATTTTATGAGAAATTCTCGACTCAGCTAGCTCCCCTCTTATTAGATAGATAGATAGATAGATACTTTATTAAATATTAGTAACATTTACAGAAGCTAGATTCAATCAAATTCTACCTCAAACTTTTCACCAAGCATCAATCACCGTCTTTCCTAAACAAAATAAGGACTTATTACAATGTGCATCATACAGACCAATTTCACTTCTGAATAATGATGTTAAGATGCTCTCCAAAGTCCTACCCAGAAGGATGGAGAAAGTGCTGCCTTCGGTAATATCACAAGATCAAACTGGCTTTATTAAAGGCTGACACTTAGCTTCCAATCTTCGACACCTGTTTAATGTAATAAACAGTATTCACCTGCAAAGTCAAACACCCCAGAGATATTATTATCGCTGGATGCAGAAAAAGCATTTGATATGATTGAATGGAACTACCATTAGAGAAATTTGGGTTTGGCCCGAACATTTTGCATGGATAACTACTGTATACCAATCCAGAAGCTTCAGTTTGTATTAACAACATTAATTCAGACTACTTTAAACTAGAAAGTGGTACCAGACAAGGATGCCCCTTGTCACCACTATTTTTTGCAATTGCCATTGAGCCACTGGCAGTTCACTGTCAAAATGCTTATCAGATAAAGGGGATTATCAGAGAAGGACTTGAACAGAAAATTTCTCTGTATGCAGACAATATGATACTGTATATATCAGACCCACAAAACACTGTGCCTGCAGTCCTAACAGCACTTACAGAATTTTCAAAGATTTCTGGTGTCAGAATTAATTTGAATAAAAGTGTGCGTTTCCCAGTGAGTCCTCAGGCATACAATATTAGATTAGACACCTTCCCTTTTATCATTGCAGATCAGTTTAAATACCTTACAATACATCACAAGTAGACATAAAGCTCTCTATCAACAAAATGTCGCCGTCTGTATGGAAAAAATTAAGCAAGACTTGCATAGATGGTCAACCCTTCATCTCAGTCTGGCTGGAAGAATTAACGTTGTTAAGATGAATTTCCTCCCTAAGCTTCTCTTTTTATCTCAAAACATTCCAATAGACATCAATAAATCATTTTTTAAGCAATTAGAATCAACCATAACCTCATTTATTTGGAACTTAAAATATCCACGTATCCAAAGAGCAACCCTATAAAGACCTAAGGCAGAAGATGGCATGGCTCTACCTAACTTTCAGTTTTATTACTGAGCAGCAAACATACAAGCTATAAGAACTTGGACATGGACACAAACAGATGAACATACACAGACTTGGTCCACAATAGAAATAAAATCCTGCAGTACTTCTTTATATTCCCTGCTCTGTGCCCCTATTAATGCAAGTTATCGTCAATATACTAACAGCCCAATTGTGCTTCACTCACTCAGAATATGGAACCAATGTAGGAAGCATTTTAAGATTGAGAATCTTTTATCTGTGGCACCTCTGCATGAGAACCACCTTTTTCAACCCTCGCAAACATACAGTACAGTGCATCCAGAAAGTATTCACAGCGCATCACTTTTTCCACATTTTGTTATGTTACAGCCTTATTCTAAAATGGATTAAATTCATTTTTTTCCTCAGAATTCTGCACATAACACCCCATAATGACAACATGAAAAAAGTTTGAGGTTTTTGCAAATTTATTAAAAATAAAAAAACTGAGAAATCACATGTACATAAGTATTCACAGCCTTTGCTCAATACTTTGTCGATGCACCTTTGGCAGCAATTACAGCCTCAAGTCTTGTTGAATATGATGCCACAAGCTTGGCACACCTATCCTTGGCCAGTTTCGCCCATTCCTCTTTGCAGCACCTCTCAAGCTCCATCAGGTTGGATGGGAAGCGTTGGTGCACAGCCATTTTAAGATCTCTCCAGAGATGTTCAATCGGATTCAAGTCTGAGCTCTGGCTGGGCCACTCAAGGACATTCACAGAGTTGTCCTGAAGCCACTCCTTTGATATCTTGGCTGTGTGCTTAGGGTCGTTGTCCTGCTGAAAGATGAACCGTCGTCCCAGTCAAGAGCACTCTGGAGCAGGTTTTCATCCAGGATGTCTCTGTACATTGCTGCAGTCATCTTTCCCTTTATCCTGACTAGTCTCCCAGTTACTGCTGCTGAAAAACATCCCCACAGCATGATGCTGCCACCACCATGGTCACTGTAGGGATGGTGCCAGGTTTCCTCCAAACGTGACGCCTGGCATTCACACCAAAGAGTTCATTCTTTGTCTCATCAGACCAGAGAATTTTCTTTCTCATGGTCTGAGAGTCCTTCAGGTGCTTTTTGGCAAACTCCAGGCGGGCTGCCATGTGCCTCTTACTAAGGAGTGGCTTCCATCTGGCCACTCTACCATACAGGCCTGATTGGTGGATTGCTGCAGAGATGCTTGTCCTTCTGGAAGGTTCTCCTCTCTCCACAGAGGACCGCTGGAGCTCTGACAGAGTGACCATCGGGTTCTTGGTTACCTCCCTGACTAAGGCCCTTCTCCCCCGATCGCTCAGTTTAGATGGACGGCTAGCTCAAGGAAGAGTCCTGGTGGTTTCAAACTTCTTCCACTTATGGATGACGGAGGCCACTGTGCTCATTGGGACCTTCAAAGCAGCAAAAATTATTCTGTAACCTTCCCCAGATATGTGCCTCGAGACAATTCTGTCTCGGAGGTCTACAGACAATTCCTTTGTCTTCATGCTTGGTTTGTGCTCTGACATGAACTGTCAACTGTGGGACCTTCTATAGACAGGTGTGTGCCTTTCCAAATCATGTCCAGTCAACTGAATTTACCACAAATGGACTCCAATTAAGCTGCAGAAACATCTCAAGGATGATCAGGGGAAACAGGATGCACCTGAGCTCAATTTCGAGCTTCACGGCAAAGGCTGTGAATACTTATGTACATGTGCTTTCTCAATTTTTTAATTTTTAATAAATTTGCAAAAACCTCAAGTAAACTGTTTTCACGTTGTCATTATGGGGCGCTGTGTGTAGAATTCTGAGGAAAAAAATGAATTTAATCCATCTTGGAATAAGGCTGTAACATAACAAAATGTGGAAAAAGCGATGCGCTGTGAATACTTTCCGGATGCACTGTATGCAGTTTTTTAATGTTTGGAAAAAATTTGGGATTAAATCACTTAGAGGTCTTTACATAGACAACGTCTTTGCATCCTATGAACAATTACATTCCAAATTTAACTTTCCAGCAAAACATTTCTTTCACTATCTTCAAATTAAACACTTTGTTACACAGAATCTGCCCGATTTTCCTCATCTTGCACCTTCCTCTATGCTGGAAAAAATATTGTTCAGTTTCGAGGACTCAGACAGCATTTCTGCAATATATAAAACCATTTTACAGTCCCTTCTTTTCAAAGATCCAAGAGGACAGTGGGAAAAAGATCTCTCACTTAACATATCAGAAAAGGATTGGAAGGTAGCATTGCAGAGAATTCATTCGAGCTCCATATGCGCAAAGTATACATTTATTCAACTCAAAATTATTATTACATCTGTCTCATTTTAAAATTGTCCAAAATGTTTCCAGGGCAAGATCCAACCTGTGAACATTGCAATCAAGTTCTGGCCTCACTGGGTCACATGTTTTGGGCCTGCACCAAATTAACATAATTCTGAACCAAAATCTTTAAATGCCTTTCAGACAGCCTTGGTGTCACAATCCTTCCTAACTCATAAACAGTTGTGTTTGGGGTACTTCCAGATGGGCTTAAAGAGGAGAAGGACAAACAAACTGTGATTGCCTTTACTACAATATTGGCATGTAGACTTATCTTGCTCAACTGGAAGAATCCTAACTCTCCTCTTTTAAGTGAATTGACAACTGATGTTTAATACTATTTGAAATTGGAAAAAATCAAATTCTCACTTAGAGGATCTGTACAGCACTTTTTCAAAACCTGGCAGGATCTAATTAATAACATTTTAGATTAAACTCTTAAAGCACTGAGGAAGCAGATTCTCTTCCCATTTCTTTTTCTTCTCCATTTATCTTTATCCACTTATTAAACTCATCAATTTACTTATTTTTACTAGTTTTACTGTGTTGGTCATGCTCTCTTTCTCAGGGGTGGGGTTGATTTGTTTTCAATCCTATTTATTGTAAAAATTGATCTACTTGTATGGAATGATTACAATAAAATCAATAAAATTAAAAAAAAAAGACCTTCATTTAAATCGCAGAAATCGTACTGATTTGTGTTTTTTCTTCTCCAAACCACTTAAATACAGTACAGTTGCAAAAAAACGTTTATGAACCTTTTGGAATTAATTATTAATAAAAATGTTGTCTGGTCTTCAACTAAGTAACAATAACAGGCAAGCACAATCTTCTTAAACTAATGACACATAATCAATTTTACTTCTTGTCATTATGGATTATACCATTTAAACATTCAGTTTAGGTTGGTTTTTATATTAATGACTTCTCCATAATCTAATTGGAATGATGTGTTCCAATCAATGAGATTAGATAGGAGATGTTGGCTGGAGATATTTATATGGTGCCTTGCCATATAAAAAAGGAACAGAAAATTTGGTTACTGATAGAGTCTGCTCTTCTCAAGTAAGATCTGTTCATGTGAACCATGCGTAGGGTTGCCAACTCTCTTCCTCTGGAAATGAGGACATTTGGGTCAGAAAAATGAGGACTTTTGAAGACACCTGTTCCTATTATGCCATAATACGCCCTTTAAATTGTCTTATGTTTTTTTTTAAATGATATAAACCTTTAGTACTTTGTGACTATAATTATGATACAACGGCCACAATCACTGTCAATGGCAAACTAATAACCCATTAAATATTTTGAATACTGTATGTGAAGTCTCTTAAATTAACAGACTTCATTCCTTCTATTCTTATTTGGATAGCTTAACTGTCATAAACCTGTAAAAAATTATACACATGGTAAATTCACTTCTAGTAAAATAAAAATAATTTTACTCTTTTCAATTTAGTTTATTTGCATTTATGTACGTTATTTTATAGATTTCCACTGAAGCTATTTTCCTCAGTAAATCTGGGTTCTTGGATAAATTTGTATAGAAATCTTTACATTGCATGGTACTGAAATTGAATCTTGTGAGCTTTAGCCCCTCAGCTGAATCTGTTCTGCCCTTTCGAAAACAAAGAGATTTGCTGTTCATGTAGTCTGTGAACTTACACTTTCTTTTCGACATATTGGGTATTCCTGAATTTATGTAGATGAAAGAATTATGAAAATAGTATTAAATTACTTGAAGAAGTGACTTATTACTTGATCAAATGATAACTAAAAAGATATTGCATTTATATGACAGAATGAATGTGTCATTTATTTTATCAACTGAAACTTTAATAGTTGAATCATTCATTTACAATTATAAATCCATTTTGGAACAACAGGTGGTAATAACAACATTTTCCATTAAAATATTACAAAGCTCTTACTTACACTTACATATGATGGACTGTACCTGGATGTATGAAATTTCTTGTTTAACCAAGCTGCTGAAAGAAGAATCGAAAATAAGATCTCACATAGAAAATATGAAATTGTAATTTCAGTTTTGAATAAATCCACTTAGTTATGGTGAATTAGGATTACAAATAATTAAGGAAAGGAACAACATTTATAATGAACTGTCTACTCCCCAAGAAGATTAAGTTGAATTCAAAAGATGAAGTTAAAAAGCCAACTTGGACAGACATTGACTCTTCATGTCAATATCTGCATTGTTTACTATCGGAATAGAAGTGAAGATTCTGGGAAAAAAGTGTGCGCACAACTTTTGCAAATGATGACTGCCTTTCAATTTTTACCAATAATAAGGATATGGAGATTTTCAAATTTTAGGAGCCAAAATTCCGGACATTTTGAAAATTTTATAAATTCCTCTCGGACAGTCCATGACATATTAAAAATGAGGACGGTTAACAACAAATGATCTGCAGATGTCTTTTGAACTTGCCAAATTCTCTTTTCATCTGGCTACTATAATGGCATTACTCTATTATGGAGCAAGTGTGGCACTGCCCCGTCATTCACAATAGATGGCGTTGTTTTGCAATAATTAATTAGTAAACTTGTGTCAATAATTTGACATTGACATTGTTAAAAAGTTTATTAGCAAACTCAACTTAGCTATCATAATATTTGATTTGTAATTTCCATGATATGCTCAATATAATTTCTTATCTAAAAAATATACTTTTGGAGTTTGAGAAATTTTCTTTGTACCCTACGCTGCTAGCCTGTTTCTGGTTTGCCTGAGCAAAACCTTTCATCCTACAGCATTTGAATGTACCTTTACATATGTCAGTATGTGAGTCTGAACTTTTCAGTTCTATCTTGGAGCTTAAAGGATAAAGCTTTTTTCAAGTGACCAGTGTTTGAGTTTTTCATGACTGCGTGAACTTGTATATGTCACTGTACTAGAAAAGTCATCACCAATATTATCATGGATTTATTAAGCATAATATGATTTAGCACTTTGACCTTATTTGGGACCATTTTAGCCTGTAGAATTATATTCTATATTATTGTACTGAAAATGTAATTGTGTTTAGTGTTGACTATTATGTATTAGCCAAGCAGTGCTCCATTTGCCAAATGAATATTCATTTGTGTTTCCCATTTCAGTGTCAAATATTTGATGTATCTTAAGATAACTTTTAATAGTACCCTTTGGTGGTTGTCCCACATCACAGTATGTGTATAATTTTTATGGTATTATTCAGCATGCACTTTATAATTACTGATGCTGATAAAATAATACATTGTGAAATACATTGTCTCACCCTTATATTAGGAAGTCATCTCTATGATAACAACACCCTTCAATAGCAAACAGATCTTTGCTTTTCTTTTCATAAAGCTCTAAAGATCTTTTCCCTACATTGTCCATTGCCTGTGTACCCCCACCTCATACTACTCAGTTGGGGTTAAAGACAACACCATCTGCACTCACTTTCCCTGACTCTAAACATTGTTGTGGATCTCAGAAGAGTCATAAATACTATGCTTGAGGTGATTGGTCACATCTCTCACTCATGCATTTTTTTCTCTTTCGCTCCTGCTGTCACTTTTGTTCTCTCACAAACACACAACCACACAAACTCTGTATGACTTCTTTTATGGCTAGCTTCTCAGAAAGACTCTGCCCCTTCTGGCAGTCTGCAGACACTAAGGGCCAGTTTATACTTCACGCTCAGAACACATATGCACATGCATCAGGGCTGCCACGCGTTCCCAGCATTCATTTGATGCATCCTCTGAGCAGATCCTCAGGAAATAACGTGATGCGTGAGCGAGTTGCAGTACCAGCAAAAAGTCAGGGGGCACAGTGATCAAGTTGGAATGTGATGTCAGAGTCTCTGTTTACTATCTACACGTGGCAGAAAGCCGCTTTGCGGACCCTACAGGATCGATAAGCATGCTTGGATGTTTGATGAACTGTTTGATATGGTGAAGCAAAATGCTGACATACAAATGCATCCGTGGTGCTTTTATATTCAAGCGTTGCATATTCCTCAATGTAATGACACGATACAATTTGAAAGTCTCACATACCACCTTCTGCGCCATCTTTTTTTTTTTTTTGCACCTTCATAACAGCATCAGAATGTACGGTAGTGTATTTGAGCCACAGAGAAAAAAATTAAGGACACAGTGAAATGGTCTATTTTGTGATTAAAGTGGAAATTTTGGCTTTAATCTCGAAATGTCTGCTTTAACATTGTAGTTTATTTTATCATTAAACTAGACCGTTGTAAACGTCATCTTAAAACAGACCCAGTTGTTAATCGCTATGTGCTTCTGGGGCTTCGTCCTGAACTGACAGCAGTGGCAAGCAGCAATAGATCACCACACAGAACGTATTAAATTTATGATATTCCAGCCCTCTGCAAATTTAGAATCCTTAGATTTATACTTGATATCATTTTCATGATGAAATGCATTAAAGTATTTATGTTACATTTTACAGATAAGTCATTAACTTCATTTAAATAATGAATACTGTGTCACACACGTGCATTTGGGAGTCAATCAAAGGGGCCAGAAAATGCCAATTCCACGCCAGGCTGGGGGGTGGTGGGTTGCACTGAATCTCTCTCTTTTCTCTCGACAGACCAGACATGGGAAATTCTACCTGTCCCGGACCCTAAGGATGTCACTTCCTGTCTTGCTCCGATGACATCACTTCCCTTGAGTCACCTATAAACTCGCCATCATCCCTATCAAGACAGTTTTACTTTGGACTTGAACCTATGCACAACCACTCTAACTTTAGCCCTTCATTGTGTGTCCAGTCTTTTATTTCACAACTGATAATAATTACACATGTGGGGGTGGCACGGTGGCAGAGCGGTAGTATGTTTTTCTCGTGGGTTTCCAGAGTGAAGGTTTTGGGATTTGGTGATTCTAAAATTTCTCTAGTGTATGTGTTTGCTTGTGTTCAACTTGCGATGAGCTGATGCCTCGTCCAGGGATTGTTTCTGTCTTGCGTCTGCTGCTTGCTGGAATGGCTGCATCCCTGGATTGATGGATGTAATCATTAAACATACTTTTCAGAGATATTGTGTCAAGGTGTCCTCGGAATTTAATGAATGTTTCAGGCAATTCACAACACAGCAAAGCCGAACATTTTGTCATCATGATGATATCTTGCACTGCCACCTGGTGGAATCTTCCAGATTTACGTAAAGTGCAACCGCAAGTATAAACAGTACAATGCTTGTGTAGCAGTAGCATCCACTGGAGCATGCATTGCGTCACGTGAAGTATAAACCCGACCTAAGACCCACCATAATTTTAATGCCAAAACTTATACAGGTCCACTACAAGAAAAACAATGAAGAAGAATGTCATGCATGGAAAGCACCACAGAGAAAAACACTTCTCTCCAAAAGAAATATTACTGCAAGTCTCAAGTTTGCAAAAATACCTGGATGTTCTTCAACCCTTTTGGGACAAAATTTAGTGGGTGAAGGAGACAAAAGTTGAACTGTGCTGTGATTGGAGGGAAAAAGTACTGAACACCATGATCTCATGCCTACTGTGAAACATGGTAAGGGGAATGTCATAGCTTAGGGCTGCCTTGCTGCCTCAGGGCCTGGAAATCTTACTCTCATTGAGGGAACAATAAATTCAAAATTGTATCATGAAATTTTACAGGAGAATTTCAGTGTAGCAATTTGTCAACTGATGCTGGGTGATCTATATTACTAAACCACAGTTAATTTATGCACGGCGGATGCACCGAGGCACATGCGCACTGCGGCCTTGGCGCCCGCCCCAGAGTCCACAGTGAAACGCAGCGGCTTCCCAAAACGTGGCGGCGCCCACCCCAGAGTCAGACGCAGCGGCTTCCCAGAGTCAGTAGGTGGCGCTCAAATAACACAACGTACTGCGCCGTGGCGCCCGCCCCAGAGTCAAACGCAGCGGCTTCCCAGAGTCAGTAGGTGGCGCCCACACAACACAAACTGTACACTACACTTGCTCTAATCCACTGTGCCAGTAATATAGATCACATAACGGTCACAGACTCTAACCCAGCGGCTTCCCAGACTCAGTGCCTGGCATACGAACACCACAACCTGTAAACTAAACTTGCTGTGCTCCACTCTGCCAGCAGTTGGTGTCAGCAAAGGCAACGGAATCACGTCTCTACAAAACGAAACCGCCTTAGTACAGATATACTTATTTAATTAAATGACATTTCCCCAGACGCACCCACCCTCCATGATATGTCATCCATCCAAATATCGGACGGAACAGAAACTGATTGCCATTCTTGGATTTACGATTCTCTAGTGAATCGCGGGCTTACTTGTAAAAGGATAATGTGAAGCACAGAAGTAAATTAAAACACAGGGTTTAAAAAGAAGAAAACTTGTGTTCTGGAATGTCCCTGTTAGAGTTCAGAACACATTTAGATGTGGTGACATGACCGGAAGAGAGTTGTTCACACAAGCAATTCAAGGAATATTAATGAACTTAAATAGTTTTGTAAAGTAATGGCCTTAACCATTTGCAAACATGATCAACAACTGCATTTGGCAGAGGTGATTGCTGCTAAGGGAGGTTCTACCAGTCTAACTTTTTCCTGCCTGAGTTGTGAATACTTAAATAATTGTTGAGTATCAACCAGTAGAAATACAATTGATTGTATGCAATAGTTTAACAAATATTATGTTTGTCTATTTTTGTATCTTAGCTGAAGATCAGTCCACATTTTTTGAGAAATTAATGTATAACTCCAGTTAATTCTAAATAGTACACAAATGATTTTTTCTTACACCTGCATATTATAGCTACAAAAGTTTACAAGGAAGAACAGCAACTCAAGCTCTCACCTGCACACCTCTATATTGTGGGGTACCTACAAGTGTTTTTGTTGACATCCAAGACCTCCAAGCCCAGAGTAGTTGATTGTGTCATCTTCTTGAGTTAGGTTACAAGGAGTGATAATTGTACTAATAGGGATGCCTTGCAAGCATTTAGGAGTTCTTTCTTCTACCAATTGTTTGCAGAGAACAGGCCATTCAGCCCAATAAAATTTGCCAGTGCTATCTAGTTGAGCCATTTAATTCTTTAAAAAATCCATTTATATGCTCCAGAATAACATGAAGTCTAGTTTTGAAGGTCTTTGAACTCCTACTGTCTGCCACACTACTTGGTTAGTTATTTCATGGGTTTGTGGCTCTCTATGTGAAAAAAACTCCTAATGTTTGTGCAAAATTTACCCTTAACAAGATTCCAACAGTGTCCCTGTGTTCTTGATGAACTCATTTTAAAATAACAGTCTCAATCAACTGTATTAATACCCTTCATAATTTTAAACACTTCAATCATGTTACCTCTTAATTTCTTTTTGCTTAAAGTGAAAAGTCTCAGGGGGGCACAGTGGCACAATGGTAGCACTGCTGCCTCGCAGTAAGGAGACCTGGGTTCGCTTCCCAGGTCCTCCCTGCGTGGAGTTTGCATGTTGGTTTCCTTCCAAAGACATGCAGGTTAGGTGCATTGGCTTTCCTAAATTGTCCCCTGTGTGTGCTCTGCCTGGGATTTGTTCCTGCCCTGTGCTGGCAGGGATTGGCTCCAGCAGATCCCTGTGACCCTGTGTTAGGATATAGCAGGTTGGATAATGACTGACTGACTGAAATGTCTCAGCTCTTTTAATCTTTCCTCATTACTCATCCACTGCAGTCCAGGAATCAGCCTAGTTGCTCTTTTCTGAAAAATATCTACTGCTTTTATGTCTTTTTTGTAGCCTGGAGACAAAACTGTACACAGTAATCCAGATGAGGTCTCACTAATGCGTTATAAAGCTTGAGAACAAACTCCTTTGACTTGTACTCTACGCATCGTACTATAAAACATAACATTGTGTTTGCCTTCTTAATGGCTTCTAAACACTGTCTGGCAGTTAATAGTGACAAGTTCACTACAACTTCTAAATTCTTCTCATAAAGCGTACTCTCAATTTTCAGACCTTAAATTGTGTGTTTAAAACTAATATTTGTATTCCCTACATATAATATTTTATATTTACTTCATTCAAATGTCACCTGCCACAAATCTGCCACAAGCCTGTGCTGTTCAAGTCCCTTTGTAATGATACAACAGATTCTAGATTATCTGCCAATCCACTTATCTTGGTTTCATCTGCAAACTTAACCATTTTTTTATTTAAATTCCTATTCAAAACATTTATACAAATTAAAAATAGTAGTGGCCCTAGTACTGGCCCCGAAGGACACCACTTTTAACATCATGCAATTTTGATAAGGTTCCTTGTACCATAACCATCTGTTTCCTGTGTCTCAGCGAATTCTGTACCCATCTGCACACTACACCCTGAACTATAATCTATTTTAGATTGCTGCCCAACTTATCATGTGCTACCTTATCAAATACGTTCTGGTAGTCAAGATAAACAACATGAAATACACCAGATCGTATACTTTTGTTGGTTCTTCATGGAATTCCAGCATGTCAGTAAAACACTAGGGGGCTCCGCCCCCTGCTCGCTTCGCTCGCCAACCCCTGGTGTTGGGAAATTACAAAGAGTGTGATGTATGAATGAGATATAGCATAGTGTGAAGGTGTAGATGACGCAGATAGGAAGCAAACAATAAAGTGTTTTGTACAGTGTAAAGGTTTATTGGAAAATTTCTTTGTAAACAATATTAGTAGTAAAGATGGTGTCTTGTCCTTGAATGAGTTTTCCTTGGCATGGAGGATTTATGACCTTAACTTTTTTTTTTTTTTTTTTAATATTTTTATTTTATTATGACCTTAACTTTAACGTCAGATGAATGTCGAACTTGTGAGAAGGCCACATAAAGTTGTCCATGTACAAAAACGGGCTCAGATAGGTAGATGCCAACATTGTCCATGGTTTGTCCTTGTGATTTGTTGTTGGTTATGGCAAAGGCAGGTTAAATGGGGAATTGTTTCCGTTTAAGTGTAAAAGGTAATTCCAGGTCAGAACTTGTAAGGTCAAATCTAGGAATTAGAACAGTATTGTTAGCATGTGATCCTGTAAGTACTGTTGCTTGAATAACATTGTGTGTCATGGTGTAGACGACTAAACGTGTACCATTGCATAAACCCTGTTTAGTGTTAAGGTTTTTTAATAGCATGATTATTGTTCCGTTTTTAAGGCTAAGACTGTGTTGTGGTAATCCGGCTGGGTTAATAGTGTTCAAATATTCAAAGGGGAAATTAAGATGGTCATTGTCGTCATCAGAGTCAACTTTGTCAGAGCTTAGAAAGAGGTGTGACTCTCTAGGAAGTAATGAAATGACCTGGTTATTAATGTGATCAACAGTAATATTTTTTGGACATAATATAGTTCGTTGTGTTAAAAGGGGTATTTGGTCTAATGAGACCGCTGTTCCAAATATTTCCGTAAGTAAGTCGTCGCAGATAAAGGGTTGAGGAATTGTAATAATATCTGGGTGAAGTCCATCTGTATTGGTGAGTGTACAATGTCCTAGTTGAAATAACCAATTGTTATATTCGGGATCTGGACATCGCATGTTTTGTACCAAGTGTATCTTTTGAAAGCAATGCCAATTGTCCGCGTAACATTTTTTGTTCCGCGGTTTTCGAAGCGCGTTGTAGGCGACGACGTGAATTTTTTTTTTTTGATGCGGGTTCGTGTTTGTGGTCCCGTTACTCGAGCTGTCTAGTTTTGTACTCGTGATCGTGAATTGATGACTTGTTTGATCTGTATAGTTAGGAATATGGATAAGTAATAAGGAGGATCGAACTCATTGTTAATATGCGGACTGTTCGTTTCTTCGTATTATCACCAATCAGGTCTCGCGCCTGTATATGTATTGTAGTTCGGTCTCTTGTTGTTTATGTATGACGTCGTCGCGTATTTTAAGGTGGACTGAACAATAGCTGAGCGCATGGCATGTGGAGCAATAGCTAAGCACTGTCTAAAATCTACTCCTGATAAAAGTACCTTTCCTCCAAAGGGAATATAATTATTCATCAACGCAATGCCAATTGTCCGCGTATTTTAAGGTGGACTGAACAATAGCTGAGCGCATTGCAAGTGGAGCAATAGTTAAGCACTGTCTAAAATCTCTTCCTAATAAAAGTACCTTTCCTGCAAAGGGAATATTCTTATTCATCAACGTTTGTAGAAGTTTATCAATGGTGTTGAGTAAGTGAGTGGATGCCATTGTACATTCATTTATAATTAATAGTGTGGCAAGACGAATGTCACGTGCATTGTTACTGTTCATTTTCATAGTGGATACCGATGTTTCTGTGATTGGGACCGGTATTTTGAATAAGGAGTGACATGTGTTTTTGGAGCCTAGACATTTTTTCTTCCGCAGTTTCAGAAGCGCGTTGTAGGTGCAGACGTGATTTGTGCATATTTGCGTTCTTGATTTGTTTCAGGGTGCACTGTTCCAATGCGATGTAATATTTGTCCACATACGCGAAAGCAGTATGGGCCATTGCCTTTTGGTGACCTGATAATTACTCCGGTAGATGCAAAATCAAATGAACTATTGTAGGATGTAATGCAGTTCATAAAGTTTTTACTTTCAGGTACTTCGTTAGTTAGAAGCTTCTGTAGAAATGCAGGAAATGAATGTAAAGGAGGCAGTGTAATTTGACCCTTTTGACAACAACGTGTAAATTCATAACTTGTATTGCCATTTGTTTCTTCAGGGAAGTTAAGTGAATGACAATGATTGCAAATGACATTAATTAATCCCAATGAATTTTCATGAATAGTGGACTTATTATTGAACGCGTTGTCAGCTAACTGGCGCAATCGTTTAGCAGGAGTCTGTCGTTGATGTCCTTGACGTGTATCTTTTGCTTGTGCCGTTTGAGAGGCGCGTCGTTGTATGTGCAGGATTTGGGACGTGCTATTCTGGAGCTGTAATTGATTTGCCTGTGGTGTGTGAGAAGCTCGTTGCAGTTTACGGCGTTCATTGTTTGTATTGAGCCTTGCCCGTTTTTGTATGTGTGTTAGTGTGGTCGTGGGTCTGAATCATCCTTTTTGTGTACGTTTCGCGTGCTATGTTCGTAGTCTGTCCCGTTTCGTGTCCAATGGGCTTTGTGTGGCGCTCGCGGCTTCTTTTTTTTTTGTGTGCTGGGGGCTTGTTGCCTGAGTTTTTATTTCTGTTAGTGGAGGGGGTGTTTGTGTGTCGTGGGGCTGAATCGTCCTTTTTGTGTGCGAACCGTTTCGTGTGCTATGTGGCACCTGCGTGTGACTCCTTTGTTTTTGGTGTTCTAGGGGCGCGTGGCCTCATTTCTTATTTCAGTTACTGGAGGGGGGCTTTGGGTGTCGTGGGTCTCAATCCTCTTCTTTGTGTGTGTCCCGTTTCGTGTTCAATGGCTTCGTGCGTTTACGTTGCATTCCATCCGGCCGGTTTCCGTTGCTTGGGGGGGGGGGGGTTTGTGGGGCGCCTGCGCAGTACGTCTTTTGCGTCCACGGCCCATGGCCGGATGTCCCTGCGTCCATCCGGTTTACCATTCTCAGTTAGTAATATGGATGATCTCCCTCTTCTGAACCCATGATGGCTGTTTAGTAAATCTGCTGTTCTTGCCATGTATTACTCAATCTTTTCCTTAATAATTCATTCCAATAATTTACCTGTGATGCATGTTAAGCTTCCGATCAATAGTTAAAATTTGCTCTGTCACCCTTTTTATACAGTAAAACAGGAAAATGTTTGCCATTTTCCACTCCTTCGGAATCTACTCAGTGCACAGTGACATTCTAAAAATATGCATCAAGGGTTTATATATGATTTTTAAATATACACTTTATTACTCAGTAACAATTGTTATAATAAATAAACACAATCAGTCAAAAGCTTTCAAAAAGATATTTAAAAAAAAATACAATTTTCAAAACTTGGTAGAATTATAGACATTCCTGATTATACAAACTGCTTCATTTGTACACCACTGGTTAATAAAAATTTGCAGGCTAAAATTCATTTTATAAAAGTTATAATCAAGAAGCAGTCTTGCTTTTACTAAGGCAGTAAACATGTTTACCTAGATCAATCTTTTTGATTACTGTTCTTTTATTTTCTTGACAGCGGCGAGCCCACCCTGATGGTGCTCATATAATTGCAGGAGACTTTAACAAGGCCAACTTGAAGACTGTACTCCCGAAATTTTATCAACATATTAAGTGTTCTACTAGAGGGGAGAACACTCTGGACCATGTTTACTCCAACATCAAGCACGCATACAGAGCCATACTCCTCCCCGAACTCGGATAATCCGACCATCTTTCTCTCCTGCTCTCTCCAGCCTACACCCCCCTCAGACGCAGTGCCAGGCCCACCATAAAGACTGTTACAACCTGGCCTGAAAATGCACTCTCCAAACTACAGGACTGCTTCGAACAGACAGACTGGGGCATATTTGAACACCAAGACCTGGAAACATTCACAGGAACGGTACTGAACTATATCAGGTTCTGCATCGGGAATGTGACTGTGGACAAAAACATTCGGGTTTTCCCAAACCAGAAACCCTGGATGACCAGCCAGGTCCGTACACTCCTCAGAGACTGCGACGCTGTCTTCAGGTCAGGTGACAGTGCTCTGTATAGGGCTGCCCGAACCGCTCTGAAAAGTGGAATTAAAAAAGCCAAGCCGCACCATAATGGGAGCATAGAGTCCCACCTGTCCAACCACAATACACGGGAGGTGTGGCAGGGAATACAAAACATCACAAACTACAGAGGCTGTGATGGAACAACAGGAGATCTGAGTGCACCGCTAGCAGAGGAGCTAAACTGCTTCTTTGCTCGCTTTGTCTCATCACAACAGCAGCACTCACCTGCTCCAGCCCTGCTCCCACCCTCACCGGGTTCCTGCACTACTCCACTCACTGTAAAGGGGCACGATGTCAGACGGGTGCTCTTGGCAGTGAACCCCAAGAAGGCTGCCAGCCCGGATGGAGTGCCTAGTAGGGTGCTCAGAGCGTGTGCCCACCAGCTCACCTTTATCTTTACCAAAATCTTCAACCTCTCCCTAGCCCAGGCAGTCATTCCATCCTGCCTAAAATCAGCCACAATCATTCCAGTGCCGAAGAAGTCTCCCATCACCAGCCTAAATGATTATCTCCCTGTGGCCCTCACTCCAGTAATCATGAAGTGCTTCGAGAGACTGGTTCTTCAGCACATCAAGGACTATCTCCCCCAAGTTCGCATATCACATGAACAGATCCACAGAAGACAGCATTGCTGTAGCTCCCCACTCTGTGCTGAGCCATCTGGAGCAGCAGCAGAGCTACGTCCGGATGCTGTTTGTGGATTACAGCTCAGCTTTTAATACAATCATTCCTGACATTCTCATCACCAAACTGCTCACTCTTGGCCTCCCCCCTCTCACATGTGTCTGGATAAAAGACTTTCTTACCAACCGGCTCCAGACTGTGAGACTCGGACCCCACCACTCCTCCATTCGCACACTGAATACTGGTACCCCGCAAGGCTGTGTGCTGAGCCCCCTTCTGTACTGTCTCTACACCCATGACTGCACTCCAGCCCTACAACAACAACCTCATCGTCAAGTTTGCTGATGACACCACAGTGGTCGGACTCATCTCAAAGGGAGACGAGGCAGCTTACAGAGAGGAGGTCCTGAAGTTGGCAGCCTGGTGTTCAAAGAACAATTTGGCTCTGAACACCAGGAAAACCAAGGAGATCATTGTCGACTTCAGGAGGCACAGCACCGACTTAGCCCCCCCTTTACATCAACGGCGAGTGTGTGGAGAGGGTCCATACCTTCCGGTTTCTTGGCGTCCTTATCTCCGCTGACATCTCCTGGACAGACAACATCACAGCAGTCATCAAGAAGGCTCAGCAGCGGTTACACTTCCCGAGGGTCCTCAGAAAGCACAACCTGGACTCCAACCTGCTACTGACCTTCTACTGCTCGTCCATCGAGAGCCTGCTGACGTATTGTATCACAGTATGATACGGCAGCTGCATCATGGCAGACAGGGCGAGGCTTCAGCGAGTAGTAAAGGCAGCACAGAAGATCATCGGATGCCCTCTCCCCTCCTTGATGAACATTTAAACCTCCCGCTGCCTCAGCAGAGCAAAAAACATCATCAAGGACAGCTCCCACCCTGGCTCTGATCTGTTTGACCTGCTGCCCTCAGGGAGGCGCTACAGGTGCATCACAACAAGGACAAACAGACTCAAGAACAGTTTTTACCCAAAAGCCATAACCGTTCTAAACTCACACATGCACTGACTACACAGTCTAACCCCCCCAACCCCTGGACTTCCTTCTATCCATCAACTGTGCAATATCCAATATCTAAATGGTACTGATAATAACTGTGTAATATCTGTATACTGTATAATATCATTACTCTCAGGGTCCAACATTCACTACTTACTGCACATGATCATCATTATTGTGCAATATTTAAATTATGTGCAATAACCCAATAGTGCAATAGTTATTTATTCTTTTCAGTACTTAAATAATGTGCAATAACTCGATTTAGTTATTATTCTTTCCATTTGTATATAGCGTCGCAGAACTTTTTTTTTGTAACTTTTTGCACCATTTGTTTATTTACTTGTTGTGTTCTACATATATGTCTACACTGAAGGAGCTGCTTTTAATCTCATCGTACATGTGTATAGTGACAATAAAAGGCATTCTATTCTATTCTATTATAAATAGCAATTTTTGGCCAACAAAAACACTGGCAATCCTGCTATTACTCTTTTACTCACTATGTATTTAAGCACTCAAGGATAAATACATTCTGGTCCTTGTGATTTGTTACATTTCAGCCTATGCAATCTAAGCAGCATTTCTCCCTCTACAATTTTCAAATTACTCAGTGCCTCCTTAGTAGCCTGTTACCTCTGGGAGGTTATGTACTTCTTCACATGTAAAGCTCTCAGAAAAATGCAAGTTTGATGCTTTTGCTGTTTTACTGTCAGTATATTTTAATTCTCCTTTATTGTTCCTGATATACTTCACCTCCTCCTTGACTATTCGTTTACTACTAAAACACTGAAAGAATCTCTTTGGGTCATCTTTCGTATTATCTGTAATATTCTTCTCTAACTGCGTTTTAGTTTACTTAATATTCTTGTTAATGGTTGTCCTCATCCTCTCATATCCCCTAAAATTCATATTAGAGTTATCAGTCTTATATGCCTTATACAGTTGTTTTTCCTTTGCATTTTCTTTTTTTACTGCTTATTAACCCACTGCAGAATTTTTTTATTTAATTTATTTCTAATTCCTAATTTTAGGATGTACCTGGCATGAATTATATGTGAAACATTTTCAAATCTGTTTTTGGATTGTTAATATTTTGTTTGCTATTTTGGTCTCCTATGTCTGTGTTTAGGTTTTTGGGTCTGTTTATGACTACACCAACAGTGTACATATGCAAATCTCTGCATACATGACAATACAACTATTGCTGTACTTCTTACTACTTGTCATCCAAATGTTTGGGAGGCAGAGCACATAGAAAGAGAGAACACAGTTATGTCACTGGAGCATTACATATTTTTAACCTTTGCAACAGCTACCTTATTGAGTTTTTGCCTTAATACCTGAAGTAATTTTCTAGTTTTGTATTTTTTTATATTTGCAGGTATGCCTGTGACAATGTGTTGCATTCCAAGACTGAACTGCCCAATTTAAGCAGAGATTTTCTTCCAGTAAGATTCAGGATGGGGATTCTCCGAAAATGTGACCACCCAAGGCAGGTGTCTAAGTCCTGATCGGGGAATATTTTAGATAATCTGATTTGAGAACAATATGTCTTGTGGAAAACTTTGAACTGAATTAGACTTTATTTTGCTCAACTTGATGAGCATATTTTATCAGGAACTGACTCCATACTTTATCTAATAATATAATTGAAATATGACATTCTCAATTCTGACTATCTAGAGATGCACTTGTTTGAAATCATTAATATTGCTGGGACATGCTCTTTGTAACTTTATCACAACTGCATATAGAAAGTACATTTCTCTGTAGATATTAAAGGAAGATTATGGCAACCAGTCAGATTACTTTGAGTAAAGTCTCTAACTTTACTCAAAAGAGTAAAAGAAATGTTTTCATAAAAGGTTATATTTGAGGTACGGATGTTTAAAGAATGCATATATATTGTCAATATGTGAATTCCTAAAGTTCCCAACACCAAGAATAATATCAAGAGCATTTGATATGTTAAACACTGCATACTTTAATCATGGTGTAAATGTATTGTTTTCTTGTAACAGTTAACATTTCAGGGTTTAAATTTCTTCTTCCTTAGATACTTACTCTAAAAGAGTATTGAATCACCAGACTTTTTTTAGTTTACTTACTTGACAGTTTAGTTGATGGTCTCTTGTGCACAGAGCAAAGTATACCAGATTCCTCACCATGCTTATCCACATTCGTTTGTAATTACTCTTAAAAAGTTGAATCATAAGCAATACACAACCCATTGGTAAAATGTTAAGTTAGGATGCACTTTGCCCCCTCAATTCTATGTATAAATGACTTTTCTTTTTTTAATTTATGTCAAAATTGTGTTCCAAATGAATGTACAGAAGAGTCTCGCTTATCCAACCTTTGCTTATTCAACATTCTGTATTATCTGACGTCCCACCGCAAAAAAAAACAAAAAAAAAGCATCAATCGGCAACAAGAGCTGCAAGTTCTGAGTGTGAGCGTAGTCTATTTTTTGTTGCTAAGTTCATTTTTTCAGTTAAAATTTTCTGTTGTTTTGTTGTAAAACATAATTACAGTGGATTAAGTGGCTGGCCTTCTCTGGCGTGCGTGTCTCTCATGCACGTGTGTGTGTGTGCGCGCATGTGTGTGTGTGTGTGTGCGTCTCTCTCGTGCGCGTGATGCGTGTGCGCGTGTGTGAATGCGTGCGTCTCTCTCGCGCGCACATGTATGTGTGTGTGTGTGTGTGTGCGTGCGTGCGTGCGTGCGTCTCGCTCGTGCGTGTGTGTGCGCGCGTGTATCTCTTGCGTGTGTGTGTGCGCGTGTGTCTCTCCCTCTCTCTCTCTCTCTCTCTCTCTCTCGCGCTCTGTCTCTAACGCTGCACAGGGAATGCACAGGGAGAGACTGAACACGTGCGGAAATCATCGACGCGCACAAACCGAAAGGGAAACTGGCTTGTTCCTATACTGAGTGTGTGGTCGTGCACAGAGGCAAAAGTTGGCGAACTTTTTGGTCATAACCCGATTTGTACATGTTCAGAGATGTTCGTGAACTGAGATTCCACTGTATTAGGCTGGTAATGTGTAAAATTATAAGATAGTTTGATGTTTAATAGGCTTTTTCTTAACACCTCCCATTATCCGACGTTCTGCCGGCCCGTTTATGTCGGATAAGCAAGACTCTACTGTATTTACAAATTGTAGCCTACTTTTTAATGAATACCTGAATGCATTAAAAAGGTATAGGCATTTTGAATGGTTGGGCAATTTTAACCTAAGATGAAAATGTTTTGTTTAGAACTTTACTTTAAGTCACTAAAATTAATTTTAAATAAGTCTTTAAACCATTAAATTATAGTTCCTAAGTGAACTATAATTCTTGTAGGACATTTAAGGAAAATGGATCAAATTAAATCTCATCTTAAATTTGTAAGGAGTTGTGCACAGTAAACTTACTGACACAGGACACCACTGTCTGGTACCACATTCTTAAACTGAATTATTATAATCTGTGTTATTTAATGAATTCAAGCTCACAGGCCAAAGTATAACAACATGACCCATGCATGCATGCTTTGTCCAAACCAAAATTTGCCTAATACAATGAATGAGAAGCCCCTCAGAAAATTCTCCTGCTGTTGGGATATATACTGTATTATATTGAACACATGTCAAAAATTGGATGATAATTGTCTGCCTTTAATAAATCCAGATTGATCATGTGAAATAAAAGAAGGAAGTTCTTTCTCTTTTCTGTTCATTGGAAGTTTGGGCACAATCTTAGCATTATCGTTCATTAAAGAAATTAGCCTAGATTTGCTTCCTGTAGGGCTTTTATTTACACTACTAATCCAAAGTTTTAGGACACCTCAATTTTTCCCTGTTTTACTGAAATTTAAACAGTTTAAGTCCAGTGGATAACCTGAAATGGTACAAAGGTAAGCTGTAAACTGCTAGAGGTTAACAAAAAGTTTAGGTTACCACAAACTGAAAAACAATGTCATTTTCAGAGTTGTACAAAAAACCCTTTTCAGGGAACATATAATGGCTTAACAACTTAGTTTTTTCTGCAGTAAAGAAAGTTACTTAAGCCTTGAAAGTTGATGCAAACAATTCCAAAGTGTGTCCCAACTTTTGTTGATTACTTATAAACCCTCTGTCTATATAAAAGCAAAACAACAAAATAAAGGATATGTTAAATCTACACATAAGTTGTGCAAACAACAATTCAAAAACAGATGATTACAGCAGTGAGGCAGTTGGGTTATCATTGTTTCACAAAGCCAGCCACTATTTCCAGATCTACTGGGATAAATGAATCTGAATTTTACTAAGTGTGTCTCAACTTTTGTTGATAACTTATAAACTCTGTCTGTTTAAAAACAGTGTTGGAACAAACTGTGTTGCTACACCATTTAAAGCATTATTTGGACAATATTGCACTGTATCAAGTCATCATAATGGTGGGAAAAAGTAATTAACAAAGGAAGATAGACAGACCACTACAACCCTCTTTCTTTTAGCAAAATTGCAAGGAAGCTAAGGTGTCTGTGAATAGCTTCCTACGCCATCAAAGGGAACTTGGAAACTGGAGGAAACTCTGACAGCAACAGGTCTGGCAGACTCAGAGCCACTACAGAATCAGAAGACAACCTTCTACTTTATTAGTGGAAACCAACTCACGCATTCACATACATATTCACACTTATTCACTCAGATCAGATCAAATATGATGTGGCTTTCCTAATCTGCACATTTCTTTTCTTTTTTATCAGTTTATTGAATTTATTAAAAGCAAATAACATTTCATACAAGCAAGTCAAATGTTAAATAACTAAGTTCAAGTCAAATCAGCCCCTACCCATGAGAAAGAGAGCTACATCAACGAAGTAAAACTTTAATAGTAGGATAAATAAATACATACAAACATACATACATACATACATTCATACATTAATTAATTAATTAATTAAGATAAACCAGGGAAGAGAATCTGTGTCCTCAGTTTAAATGCTTATTCTAAAATGTTATTGATTAGATCCTGGCAGGTTTTAAAAACGTTTTGAACAGATACTCTAAGTAAGAATTTGATTTTTTCCAATCTTAAATAATATATTATATCAGTTACCCACTGACTTAAAAGATGTGACTTAGGATTCTTCCAGTTGAGCAAGATAAGTCTGCTTGCCAACAGTGAAGTAAAGGCAATCACAGTTTGTTTGTCCTTCTCCACTTTAAGCCCATCTGGAAGAACCCCAAACACAGCTGTTAGTGGTTTAGGAGGGATTGTGACACCAGGGCTGTCTGAAAGGCATTTAAAGATTTTGGTCCAAAATTATGTCAATTTGGTGCACGCCCAAAACTTATAGCCCAATGAGGCTGGAACTTGATTGCAGCATTTACAGGTTGGATCTTGCCCTGGAAACATTTTGGACAATTTTAAACGAGACAGGTGCACTCGATATATAATTTTAAGTTGAATAATTGTATGCTTTGCGTATAAGGAGCGAGAGTGCATTCTGTACATTGCTTGCTTCCATTCCTTTTCTGAAATGTTGAGTGAGAGATTCTTTTACCTCTGTACTCTGGGATCTTTGAAAGGGAGGGACTTTAAAATGTTTTTATATATTACAGAAATGCTGTCTGAGTCCTCAAGACTAATCAATATTTTTCCCAGAACAGAAGTAGGTAGGAGGGGAGGAAAATTGGGCAGGTTTTGTTTAGCAAAGTTTCTAATTTGGAGGTAGTGAGAGAAATGTGTGGCTGGAAAGTTAAATTTGGGGTGTAATTGTTTGTAGGTTGTGAAGATGTCTATATACAAATCTCTAAGTAATTTAATTCCGAATGTTTTCTAAACATTAAAAACTCTGTATGTTTGAGACGGTGGAAAAAGGTGATTATCATGCAGAGGTGCCACAAATAAAAGATTCTCTATTTTGAAGTACTTCCAAAATTGGTTCCATATTCCAAGTGAATGAAGCACAACTGGGTTGTTAGTATATTGGCGATAACTTGTATTTACTGGGGTACAAAGCAAGGAACATAAAGAAGTACTGAAGGATTTTATTTCTATTGAGGACCAAGCCTGTGTATGTTCATCTATTTGTGTCAATGTCTATGTTTTATTAGCTTGTATATTTTCCACCCAGTAATAAAATTGAAAATTAGGTAAAGCCATGCCACCTTCTGCCTTTGGTCTTTGTAGGGTTGCCCTTTGGATACGTGGATGTTTTGAGTTCCAAATAAATGAGGTTATGATTGAATCTAACTTCTTAAAAATGATGATGATTGTATATTGGAATGCTTTGAAACAGAAAAAGAAGCTTAGGAAGGATATTCATCTTGACAGCATTAATTCTTCCAGTTAAAGTGAGATGAAGGGTAGACCATCTATGCAAGTCTTGCTTAAGTTTTTCCATACAGACAGCAAAGTTTTGTTGATGAAGAGCTTTATGTTTACTTATGATATTTACCCCTAGGTATTTAAAATGATCTGCTAAGGTAAAAGGGAAGGTGTCCAATCTAACATTGTGTGCTAGAGAGTTCACTGGAAAGAGCACACTTTTATTCAAATGAATTCTAAGACCACAAATCTTTTGAAATTCTGTTAGTGCTATTATTACTGCATGCACAGTATTTTGTGGATCTGATATATATATATATATATATATATATATATATATATATATATATATATAGTACCATATCATCTGCATATACTGAAATTTTCTGTTCAAGTCCTTCTCTGATAATCCCCTTTATCACATAAGCATTTCAACAGTGAACTGTAAGTTTGAAGTAGTCTGAAGTGATGCTGTTAATGCAAACTGAAGCTTCTGTACTGGTATGCAGTAGTTTGATCCATGCACATCTGTTTGGGTCAAACCCAAATTTCTCCAATGTAGTGAAAAGGTAGTTCCATTCAACTACTTCAAATGCCTTTTCTGCATCCAACAATAATAATATCTCTGGGGTGTTAGACTTTGTGGGTGAATATATTACTTTAAAAAGGTGTGTAAGATTGGAAGCTAAGTGTCTGCCTTTAATAAATCCAGTTTGGTCTTGTGATATTACCGAAGAAAGCACTTTCTCAATCCTTCTAGCTAGGACTTTGGAGAGTATCTTAACATCATTATTCAATAATGAGACTGGTCTGTATGATGCACTTTGTAATAAGTCCTTACTTTGCTTAGGAAAGACAGTAATTCATGCTTGGCGTAGAGTATGAGGTAAAATTTTATTTTATTTTCTGTAGCTTCTGTAAATGTTGTTAATAAAAGGGGAGCTAACTTAATTGAGATTTTTTTTAATAAAATTCGGCAGGGTAACCAACAGGGCTTGCTGTTTTCCCACTCTAAAGTGAGTTTATAGCAACTAGTAATTCTGATAGTGCCAGAGGTTTGTCCAATTCCTCTGCACTGAGAGTTTCTAGTTGTGGTATCTGTAATGCATCCAAAAATGTAGTAGGCTGTGTCTCATCTTCTTTACACTGAGTAGAATATAAGGACTAAGAGTAATCTCTAAATGTGTGCATCATATGCACATTTCTAAGGATGTGGGAGGAAAAGAGGAGTACCTGCTGAAAAAATAGCACATACAGTGACTGGGTCAGAGTTCTAACCAAGTCTCTCAGAGAACTATAAGATGGCAATGCTAAGCATTCTGCCATCCTAGTATAAATTGTAGGATGTATATATTAAGTTAAAGTAAAATAGAATTTTTGTATACTTTATTCATCACATATGCATAGTATTAGGAGAAGTCAGTAAAACAAGTATCTCTGCGGTTTTCACAGATATATCTGTCAGGCACTGCCGCATAACATTTAGAGTTTATAGTCTATACAACTTGTCTATGTTGCAACTGTAAAAAGTACATATGAACAGTAATACTAAACCCTGATTTTGTAAGTTATCTTGGGTAAAGAGTTCATTCATGCAAATAGATGCAATATTCATCCATCTATCCACTAGCAAAATGCACGCTTTCAGCTTCAGGGAAACAGGGAGCTAGAGACTTTGCCAGAAGCATTTGGCACAATGTTAGTTACCAACTCTTGCAGGAGGTCAGTCCTTCACTATTTATGTTTGCTCTCACACTCTTTCACATTCATATAGGAATATTTTAGATTCATAAATCTACCTAACCTTCATTCCATTAAAAAATTGAAGAAACAGCAGAATACCTAGATAAGAAAGACATGATACAGAAGGATATCTAAAATCTCAACGTAAAATGCTTTAACAACGATTCAAGAATAGGTGATTACAGCAGTGAGGCAGTAGGGTAATCATCGTTTCACCATTCCAGCCACTATTGGGATCTACTGGGATAAATTAATCTGAATTTTACTCAAAACCAACAAGAAGGAGGAAACCTTCTTAAAATACATTCCAGATTAACTTTGCAGACAAACACATTCATTAAGTTCATCACTTCTGAAACATTTAGGGAAATTAACTAACCTGAAATCACATTTTAGCAAAAAGGAAAAAAGACTATAATTTGGAAACTTGTGAGAACACAAAGTGGTGTACTGATTCAATATATAATTACTTTTACATACCTCATTAATGAATGTTTTAACATAATCTTGTAATAGGAGATGGCATTGGGATGGAGGGTTTGCCTGTTTCCAGACATAGCTATAAAATAGATGAATTAGGTGGCAGTGCTACTGGGCTAGTACACCCATGGAGTCGCCCACAGAGTATGTTAGGAATTGTAGTCCCATGAGGCAGAACTGTCCCCACTTTGAAGGGCTTCTGCCTAACCCAGAAGTGCTTCCATAGTCTAATATTATAGCTCCAGATGTGTTCCTGAGTCCAGCACAAAAAAGGGACTAACTTACCTCCAGGGGGAGTTGGAGTCAGGAGGAGGTGGGAAACACTTGCTGGGAGGTGTGGAAGGAATGTAAAAGAATAATCAACATGATTTCTGTTTAACTTGTGTTGAACTATTTGCAGAGTAGCCTGTAAAAAGATTTGTGAACATTAAATTGTTATTTGAACCGTGTTAGTGAAGTTGTGTCTAGGGTTTGGGGTGCTGTTACCCCTCTAATGGTCACACTGTATAACAAGGTTCAATATTACTGACATGCAATTGCACATTTCCTTGTTTCTTAAATAAAGTATTTGCTTGACTTCACTGTTGTGTTCCTCTAGGTTCTTTAGAAATATTCCATCAACATTAATTTTGACTCCAATTCAGGGTCTTTTGTGACTGAAATCTAACCCAGCAACACTATGCACAAAGCCTAAAATAACCCTAGAATGAGCCATCAGTCCATCACACTGAAATGTCACACATACTCAACAGGCCAGATTAGAGTCATCAATAAACTTTCCCCGAATGTTAAGCATATAAAAATTAACTTGATGAAACCAGGAGAAATACAAAACAATCCACAATCAGTTCCCAATCTGGGATATGAACCAATGACTCTGGAGTTATGAGACAGCAGTGCTATTCACTATGTCAAACTATTTGAATTATTACATATCAGGTAAGCAGAGAGCTGAGGAGACTTCGTGCCAGCAAAGCAGCGGGTCCAGATGGAGTATCGCCCCGACTGCTGAAGGCCTGTGTGCTGGAGGTGGGGAGTCCTCTATAGCGCATCTTCAACCTGAGCCTGGAACAGGGGAGAGTCCCCTGGCTTTGGAAAACATCTTGTATCACCCCAGTCCCAAAGGTATCACATCCTAGTGAGCTGAATGACTTCTGGCCTGTTACTCTGACGTTGCATGTGATGAAAACTATGGACCAACTGCTGATTCACCACCTGAGTCCACAGGTCCGCCACGCCCTCGACCCTCTGCAGTTCGCATACCAGGAGAAGGTTGGAGCAGAGGATGCCATCATCTATATGCTACACCGATCTCTCTCCCACTTGGACGGAGGCAGTGGTGCAGTATGAATTATGTTTCTGGACTTCTCTAGCATCTTCAACACCATTCAACCTCTGCTCCTTAGGGACAAACTGACAGAGACGGGAGTAGATTCATATCTGGTGGCATGGATTATGAACTATCTTACAGACAGACCTCAGTATGTGCATCTCAGGAACTGCAGGTCTGACATTGTGGTCAGCAACACAGGAGCGCCGCAGGGGACTGTACTTTTTCTGGTCCTGTTCAGCCTATATACATGACTTCCAATACCTGCCACGTGCAAAAGTTCACTGACAGCACTACTATCGTGGGCTGCATCAGGAGTGGGCAGGAGGAGGAGTATAGGAAACTAATCAAGGACTTTGTTAAATGGTGTGACTCAAACCACTTACACCTGAACACCAGCAAAATCAAGGAGCTGGTGGTGGATTTTAGGAGGCCCAGGCCCCTCCGGGACCCCATGATTATCAGAGACTGTGACTGTGTACAGAGGGTGCAGACCTATAAATACCTGGGAGTGCAGCTGGATGATAAATTGGACTGGTCTGTCAATACTGATGCTCTGTGCAAGAGAGGACAGAGCCGACTATACTTCCTTAGAAGGCTGGCGTCCTTCAACGTCTGTAATAAGATGCTGCAGATGTTCTATCAGACGGTTGTGGCGAGTGCCCTCTTCTACACGGTGGTGTGCTGGGGAGGCAGCATAAAGAAGAAGGACGCCTTACGCCTGGACAAACTGGTGAGGAAGGCAAGCTCTATTGTAGGCATGGAGCTGAACAGTTTGACATCCGTGGCAGAGCAACGGGTACTGAGCAGGCTCCTGTCGATCATGGAGAATCCACTGCATCCACTAAACAGTATCATCTCCAGACAGAAGAGCAGCTTCAGCGAGAGACTGCTGTCACTGCCCTGCTCCACTGACAGACTGAGGAGATCGTTCCTCCCTCACACTATGCGACTCTTCAATTCCACCCTGGGGGGTAAACGTTAACATTATACAAAGTTATTGTCTGTTATACTGCCATTTTTATCACTCTTTAATTTATTGTTCTTTATCAGTATGCTGCTGCTGGAGTATGTGAATTTCCTCTTGGGATTAATAAAGTATCTATCTATCTATCTATCTATCTATCTATCTATCTATCTATCTATCTATCTATCTATCTATCTATCTATCTATCTATCTATCTATCTATCTAATGTGTTTAATAAATATTATCATAGACCTGTCTGAATTATTAAATAAATACGCAGAGCAATATTAAATAGCACAGAACAACCAAATAACTAAGTGTGACAGCTGCTAAAAGTGTAAGATAATGTTAATGCAAATGTGAACTTACTTACATATTTCACATTCCCAAAAATCAGAAAAGCAATGTTCTAAATGCTAATAGTCCTTGCATTTTTTGGTTTGTCTATGTGTTTTAGTTTATTTTTTAAAGTATATATTTCACACTTCATGTCTTTCATTTCACCCATCCATTTATAAGCATGTGCATGTCGGTACCATTCCAGCACTGGATACAAGGTATTAACTAACCCAGAATGGACTATTGGTCTTTTACAAGGCATACTCTCACAATTATACTGACTCAATCGGGGCCTGTTTTGCATCACCAAACAATGTTCAAACTTCACACAGATGAGACAAAAGAGAACCATGGTTGCTGGACCAGTGAAGCACTCATGACAGCTTTTTCATATCTTTCCATAGACCTTTAATTTTCTTGTACAGGTTATGGATGCGATAATTTTAGCAAAATATGTATTGTAATGCAAGTAAACATATTGAGGACATAATGGAAAAGTTAATTAAATTGGGCATATTTACTGGAGGCATACTCACTAGCATTTTCAAAACAGCTATACCTCACCCTGTCAAAGTCAGGTATAAAACAAAATGTTATCCTGGAAAACTACAGTCTCTTCACCCTCACACTAGGTCATTGTAACATGGTATTGAAGTGTGGTATGATACCAACATGAATACAGGAAAGCACATGCAGTCTAGAGGAAAAAGAGAAGGGCTCAAACTTGGTGCAGAATGCTGAAGCCATGTCTCTCTACATAGAAATCAAAGATTGTTTTTAGCACAATGACATCAGAAGGCATAATGAATGTAGATTTTACTTAACTTAATAAAAATTTTACTTAGGCTTAATAAAAGTTAACTATTGGTGCAATGCACAATGTGGAAAAAAAATTGAAACAGTGTTATACAAACAGTGCAATCATACAGCTGTGGATAAGCTGCTGCATGATCTGGCTGAATTTTCAGATTCACACAGTATGCCGCCTCTTTAAGAAATTCCTTTAAAATGTCATAAGCTGTCTGTAAATAGTGCTGTAGTCACAACCCAGTGTCAACTAAGACTTAAAAGAGGAGGAGACAGACAGAGGAGTGCGCAAGATGTCTCACCGGCATTTATATTAGACCCTGGAAGAGACACCAACAGCAAGGCAGGTCACACAGTTCAGAGTTTAGATGCACAAGTGGGGCATCAGAGAGACTCAATACTAGAGTTTCCTCTCTGGGTTGCCTATTAGTTGGAATTCCAGATCAACTTGTTATTCATTTTACACTTCATGTATTACATTAACTGCAAAATTAAAACAATGATATCTGAAATAATAAGGAAAACAATGGCTATTGGTGTAAGTTTTCATTTTTTTCTAAGTATATACGCCCTACCCAGATGTTCTAGCCTTGTGCACAATTATAAGCTCCAACTACCCCACAACTCTGCCTTGGGTAAGTGGGTTAAGAAAAATGGATGGATACATTTAAATTCAAACCATAAAGGCCTTTTGTCTTTTTAGGCCTTAAAGAAACAATGGCATTGACATCTACAGTTTTATTGTAATCTGTTGTCTCTGTGGAGTTTGTCCTGAGCTATGGAATTCATAGTTGTTAGGTACTTTATTTGCTTTGTAACTACTTTTACAAAATCCTGAACAGTGAGCATACTTCACAAAAATGTCCAATGTAACAAGCCAAAATTATACTAATCCAACCATAAATGGTCACCAAAATATGGGATGCTAATAATTACAAATCATATATCACTTCTAGGAAAGGCTTCATAAGTCCCTGTAGCAGTGACATAGATATGGTATCACTATTGTCACACACGTGCGAGTTGGAGGCAGTCAAAGAGCCTAAAGGTGAGTGAATTATCGCGAGACAGAGGGTCATCACGTGGTACTTACCTGAATCTCTTTCCCGCTACAGAAAATCAGAAGAAAAGTAACGATCTCCATTTCAGGGTTCAAAATGGCAGCGATGACATCACTTCCGGTCAATCTAGATGATGTCACTTCCGGTTCCCACAATCCTTCACTTCCGTCGACTTCTGATGACGTTAGTTCCGCCTCCTGTCACCACTCGTCACATCCTGCCAACCATTTCCTGTCCCATCATTCCTTGTACTATATAAACGCCGTTTTGTTTGCAGTAAAATGTTCTATGTCCTGAAAAGTCTATAGAATCAGTTTCTTTATTATGGTCTGACGACAATATACAGGGATGGTTCCCAAATCTTTATCTTTGAAATTATTTTCTTCAAGACTGTTTTCTCACAGTTGGCGTAGTTGGCAGGATTTGTTTTTCAATGTTTAAAGATGTCAGAAGAACAGGACATCAACACAGTCTTGAGCACCATTATGGGTGATCTGCGCACCTTGAAGATACATTTGGGCGAAACGCGGACCCAATTAGCGGAAGCCGAGGCTCGTTCCATCGCTGGTGTACGGACGGAGGTCGCTCGGTCACAGCCCATTCAGTTAACGACACTGACTGAATCGGATGACATTGAAACTTATATTTTGATTTTTGAGCGTACCACTAAGCGGAACGCATGGCCGAGGTCGGAATGGGTGTACCAACTGGCTCCCTATCTGAAGGGGGCGGCACAGAGAGCTTATTATGTCTTAAATGAGGAGCAGGCTGCTGATTATGACGCTCTAAAACTGAAGGTCTTCAAACGCTACGGCGTATCTCCGGAACAGCAGGCGAGAGAATGGAGGGAGTGGCAATTTGATTCTGAGAGGCCATTAAGAACCCAGGGCTTTGAAGCTTGGGGAAAAGTCTGTCGCTGGCTAAGGCCAGATATAAATTCCTCTCATAAGATGGCTGAGCTCTTAGCGTGTGAGACCTTTGTGCATGCCCTCCCTGACCATATCACCCAGCAAGTTCGGAAGCATAATTTTCCTTAATCAAAATCGCAGAGCGTCATTGGGCGGCCTGTAAATCAGGGCAGTCCGAATGGTTTTCTCATCGAACCCAACAGGTACGTGGGGCAGCCCCTGAGCCCACCCGACAAATTCCCGAACCTGCCGTTCGTAAAAGGGACAGACCAGCCAGTCTTCCCCGCTGTTTCAAGTGTGGGGAGATCAGACATCTGTCTCCCAACTGCAACTACGAGCCCATGGATTGTTCATTAGTAAAGGGAGAAAGGTATTGTGCCACAGTGACTAACCCTTTGTCCCTTCCATATACATGTGCAGTTATTATAAATGGCAGGAAGGTAAGGGCAATGTTTGATTCTGGGAGTAACATTTCTATTGTTGCTGCCCATTTCATTTTACCGCAACTGTGGACTAAAATTAAAACTAGTCTAAAATGTATTCATGGGGACATCCAGTATTATAAAACAGTCAGATGTGTGGTGTCTGTGAACCAGAATTTAACAAGTATGGCTATGGCTGTATTACCGGATCCCCCTTTTCCAGTCATATTAGGAAGAGATTGGAATAAAATTACCAGCGGTAAGAACGTAACTGTACCTAAGAAGAATTTAGGCTTAGTAATGGAGAATACTGCTCCGACTGCCTCCACGCTGTGTCCCACAGTAGCATGGACCAATACAGGTACCCAATGCGAAGAAATCGATGTCCCATCGTCCTCTGCGAGAGCTAGTACAGTTAACGTGGAGGACATGGAGGCAGAAGCCCCTCCCATTGAGGTCGAATGAGATCTTATTCAAGATTTAACTGCCCAAATCCTATTAATACCATTATCTTTTAAAAGAGAACAATGGAACGATGATTCCTTAAAATTCGCTAGGAATGCAGTAGTATCTACCGAGGGTTATACAAACCTGGATCCCATGCCACCGATGCCATTCTTTGTAATTAAAAATGAATTATTGCCAATATTATTGTGGAGAAGGACAAGCAAACGGTGATTGCATTCACTACACTTGTGGCACGCAGACTTATTTTGTTAAATTGGAAGAATCCTAACTCTCCTCTGATAAGTCAGTAGGAAACTGATGTTTTATATTATTTGAAATTGGAAAAAATCAAATTCTCAGTTAGAGGATCTGTACAGAATTTTTTCAAAACCTGGCAGGATCTAATCAATAATATCTTAGAATAAGAGAAATAATTATTACCACTTTTTTCCCTTCTCCAATTTTTTTTCATTTACCTATATATATTTCTTCCTTTCTTTTGTTTATTTTTGCCCTATTAAAAAGCCCTAAGCAATTCTCCTTTGGCTAAGCTCTCCTTCTCAAGGGTGGGGTTTGATTTGTCTTTATTTCTTTTTTTTATGAATTAATCTATATTGTATGGAATGATTACAATAAAATTAATAAATAAATTTAAAAAAAAAAGAATTATTGTATAGAGTT